>NC_061109.1:11444636-11563712 GCF_015104395.2 Macrobrachium nipponense | reverse complement strand
GGGGCAGACGGCCACGAAGCACCTTGACGTTTGTCAGGGATAGGAGTGAGATAGCGTCTCCTGTGGCTTCTTTGTTTTTATGTAAAGATTACATTATTAATCATTTAACAAGGTCACTGATCATGCAGAGACTAAAGTGGAAGAGAGGATGTTGAGTAATTTTATGCAGAATGAGGGTGGTGAAAATTTCTTTACATATTCTATTTATATTTTAAGCCTACCTTTGTTGATGGATCTCTTACAAAAGACATGGCTTGTAAATACCTTATTCAGATCCATTGCATCTACAACCTGCCTGAGTATTGCCTAAGCTTTATTTATGCACCATCCTTATTAATGTTCATTGTAATGTCTTCAGTATCCATTATCCTCTACATTACTCATACTCCACATTTACTCACCTTTCCCTCTTGCAAAGGCTGTTGAACTCTTTTATGTACCAGCTTATACAGTTTAATGTATGACACTTACCTGGCAGGTATATATATAGCTATATTCTCTGTTCCACCTGGCAGAAATTTTCAAAACTCGCGGCAATCGCTAGTAACCTATTAGTAGTTCAGCAACCACCACCCCGTTACCGTGGCGCTAGCGCTAGGAACCGTTCCAATTGGGCAGATTTTCTCTGCCAGCCGAACCGGCAACATTGTTGGTGGTTCCCTGCTAGAATTTTCATTCTCGTTGCTGACTGATCTTGGATTTTGGTATTGTACTCGGAACGTTAGCTTGGCATTCGCTTTGGGATTGTCTTTAAGATGTCTGACTCTGGAAGTATGTTTAGAGTGTGTGTAAAAAGAGGGGTGTAAGGTAAGACTGCCGAAAGCTTCGGTCGACCCTCATACCGTTTGTAAGAAATGTAGGGAGAATGTGTGTACTTGGGGAGAATAGATGCATTGAATGTGAGAATTTATCAGAGAAGGAATGGAAGGTCTTTATGAAATATGTTGAGAGACTGGAGAAAGGATCGTGTAAGGAGATCTGTTTCTCGTAGTGAGAAGTCAAATTCTTCGAGTAAAAGGAGTGATGTATCTCCAGCTCTTCTAATGTAGAATTGGTAGTTCCTTCTCCCCAGGTATCTCCTGCGCCCGCTTGCTGTATCGGAGGAGACGAACGATACAAATATTGTGAAAGTGTTCGCTGCCCTTGCGTCCATGGGCGACCAGATACAGCGACTTACAGACAAAGTTAGTGCTTTCGATGTCAGTGAAAGTGTAAGTGGAGGGGGCGTCTGATCGTCTCTCTCGTGCTCCTAGACCTAGACCTCTGTCAAGCTCCCAGACCCAAGGGGAGGGAGAAGGCATGTCGACAGTCGAAAAGGGAGGCGAGAGAGTTTTGCACGGTCAGGCGTCCCTTCGAACAGTCCTGTTGCAAGTTCCCAGGCTGTTGCAGTTCGCCGCAGAAAAGGCGTAACTGGGAAGTGTGCGTCCTCGGAAGGTTCGACTTTCCGAGCGAGAACGTAAGGTATGCGGTGGTGTCTCGCCCACTCAAGAGGACGTTCAGGACGTCAACGGCTCTCGAGAGACAGGCGCAAGACAGTGAGGCTTGGAGTAAGTCCGGAGGTGTTTGTCTTCCTCGGAAGACGGGGACGCAGTGCCGATCAAGAGGAAAAGGTTTTTTTTTTTTCGTACTAGAGAGGACGCAGGACGCACTGGTGATATAACGTCCGTCTCGGCATGGTATTTCCATGGGAGAATCGCCTCCATCTTCTTATGTATCCTCCCCTCGTATTTCTCCGTCGGGTAGAGTACAGGATCGCTCTCCTTTAGGTCGCAGTCCAGCTCGTAATCCTCATCCTTCGTCGTCTACCATGCAGGAGGATAGTACGAAGCATTTCTTACGGGAAATGCAGTCCAAGTTGGCAGTGCTGGTGAAGTCTTGGGATGTTACTGAACAACCACCTTCGAGGCGTAAGGACGATTTCCTTCCCATTAAGTCTTCTAAAAGGGAAGACAAGGACGCATTCGCCGAGGACGCAGGGCGAACTGGCGCTAGGAGGAAGGTAGTTTCCGAAGAAGCAGGACGCAAACGGCAGGACGCGGGACCAATGGTGGACGCAGGACCGCAGGCGACAGGAAGCAGGCGTTTCTAAGATGGACGCAGGATGCAGGCGGCAGGACATCGAGAGGCGGCAGGACGCAGACGCATCGGTAGCCGCAGGACGCAGGCGGCAAGACATCGAGAGGCGGCAGGACGCCGATGCCTCGCTAGCCGCAGGACGCAGGCGGCAGGACGCTAGTCCGTCAACGAAGCGTCAATACGACGACGACTTGCAAGATATTTCTTCAGCAGAAGAAGAGTTGGAAGTAATTGAAGAAAAGAATACAGAACCTTCTTCAGATTATAAGGTTTAATGTATGACACTTACCTGGCAGGTATATATATAGCTATATTCTCTGTTCCATCCTGCAGAAATTTTCAAACTCGCGGCAATCGCTAGTAACCTATTAGTAGTTCAGGCAACCACCACCCCGTTACCGTGGCGCTAGCGCTAGGAACCGTTCCCAATTGGCCAGATTTTCTCTGCCAGCCGAACCGGCAACATTGTTGGTGGTTCCCTGCTAGAATTTTCATTCTCGTTGCTGACTGATCTTGGATTTTGGTATTGTACTCGGAAACGTTAGCTTGGCATTCGCTTTGGATTGTTCTTTAAGATGTCTGACTCTTGGAAGTATGTTTAGAGTGTGTGTAAAAGAGGGGTGTACGGTAAGACTGCCGAAAGCTTCGGTCGAACCCTCATACCGTTTTGAAATAGATGCATTGAATGTGAGAATTTATCAGAGAAGGAAATGGATGGTCTTTATGAAATACGTTGAGAGACTGGAGAAAGATCGTGTAAGGAGATCTGTTCTCGTAGTGAGAAGTCAAATTCTTCGAGTAAAAGGAGTGATTGTATTTTCCTCTCCAGCTCTTCTAATGTAGAATTGGTAGTTCCTTCTCCCCAGGTATCTCCTGCGCCCGCTGCTGTATCGGAGGAGACGAACGATACAAATATTGTGAAAAGTGTTTCGCTGCCCTTGCGTCCATGGGCGACCAGATACAGCGACTTACAGACAAGTTAGTGCTTTCGATGTCAGTGAAAGTGTAGTGGAGGGGGCGTCTGATCGTCTCTCTCGTGCTCTAGACCTAGACCTCTGTCAAGCTCCCAGACCCAAGGGAGAAGGCATGTTCGACAGTCGAAGGGAGGCGAGGGAGTTTTGACACGGTAGGAGTCCCTTCGAACAGTCCTGTTGCAAGTTCCCAGGCTGTTGCAGTTCGCCGCAGAAAAGGCGTAACTGGGAAGTGTGCGTCCTCGGAAGGTTCGACTTCCGAGCGAGAACGTCGGTATGCAGTGTGTCTCGCCCACTCAAGAGGACGTTCAGGACATCAACTGATCTCGAGAGACAGGTGCAAGATAGTGAGGCTTGGAGTAGTCCTGAGGTGTTGTCATCCTCGGAAGACGGGGAAGCAGTACCGATCAAGAGGAAAAGGATTTTTTTTTTTTTCGGACTAGAGAGGACGCAAATCGCACTGGCGATATACGTCCGTCTCGGCATGGTATTGCTTGGGAGAATCGCCTCCATCTTCTTATGGATCCTCCCCTCGTATTTCTCCGTCGGGTAGAGTACAAGATCGCTCTCCTTTAGGTCGCAGTCCAGCTCGTAATCCTCATCCTCGTCGTCTACCCTTCAGGAGGATGGTACGAAGCATTTCTTACGGGAAATGCAGTCCAAGTTGGCAGTGTTGGTGAAGTCTTGGGATGCTCCTGAACAAGCATCTTCGAGGCGTAAGGACGATTTCTTCCCCATTAAGTCTTCGAAAAGGGAAGACAAGGACGCGTTCGCCGAGGACGCAGGGCGCACTGGCGCGAGGAGGAAAATAGTGTCGGAAAGAAGCAGGACGCAAACGTCAGGACGCGGGACCAATGGTGGACGCAGGCGGCAGGAAGCAGGCGTGGTCTACGATGGACGCAGGACGCAGGCGGCAGGACATCGAGAGGCGGCAGGACGCAGACGCATCGGTAGCCGCAGGACGCAGGCGGCAAGACATCGAGAGGCGGCAGGACGCCGATGCCTCGCTAGCCGCAGGACGCAGGCGGCAGGACGCTAGTCCGTCAACGAAGCGTCAATACGACGACGACTTGCAAGATATTTCTTCAGCAGAAGAAGAGTTGGAAGTAATTGAAGAAAAGAATACAGAACCTTTCTTCAGATTATAAGTTCTGACTTCACGTCTTATTGCTGTTTTTGAGGGGGAATTAAACCGACAGCTCCCGTTATCCCCTTATCACAGTTTTCCAAGACTAGGACTCCAAGAAGTCTCCTTCCTGAAAATGACGATGTCAATTTCGGCAAAGAAGGCCCTTCAACGGGTGAATGACTGGATGAAGGACAAGAAAGAAGTGGGAAAATACTCGTTTGTTTTTGCCTCCAGCTAAGTTAGCTTCTAAATCAGGAGTATGGTACGCTACTGGAGAAGTCTAGGCCTGGGAGTACCTGCCTCCTCCCAGGGGGACTTCTCCAGTATAGTGGACAGCTCACGCAGACAGGCGTTACAGTCGGCCAAGGTCTGGTGGACGTCCTCGGAATTTGACCATCTATTTAAAGGGATTTTTAGGACTTTCGAAGTCTTTAATTTCTGGATTGGTCTTTGGGAGCGCTAGCGAATTCCATAGGAAGAAGAGGATTCGCAGGACTTAGAAACAGCTAAGAGCATTATGTCCTGCATGGATAAGGCTCTTGAGAGACGGAACGAATGAGCTGGCGTCGTTATTCACAGCAGGAGTGCTTAAGAAGAGATCGCTCTTGTGTTCGTTCGCTCAAAAGGAGTTTCTAACTCTCAGAAATCGGGAGTTACTGCTCTCCCCTTTCGAAACAGCTGTTTCCTTCAGAGGTGATAGGGATATAGCTATATCCCTTTCGCAGAAAGCCACTCAAGATCTTCTTTCGTCTTCGGTTAAGAAGTGTTCTTACCAACCAAGTTGGTGAAGAAAGACGCCAAAGGAGACTAGACCGTCGCAAACAAGCAGCCCTTCGAGGAAGAACATTCGCTCGACCCCGCCTTTAGGGGTAAGAGAGTACCCGCGAAAAGAGGAGCCAAGACCCCCTCTAAAGAATGAGAACTCGGTCCTCCAGACGACAGTGGGAGCCAGACTTCAAGGTTTTTGGGAAGTTTGGCAACAAATGAAGGCAGATCCCTGGGGCTGTCAACGTGTAGCTCGGGAAGGATACAAGATTCCTTTCGTGAAAAGACCTCCTCTCGCAACATCTCCGAGAGCCCTCGGGGCAAATTACAACGATTTAGAGAAAGCGGCTCTCCTGTGGGAGCAAGTAGTCTTCCATGCTAGAGAAAGGAGCAATAGAACCTGTTCTGGATCACGAATCTCCGGGATTTTACAACCGTCTGTTCCTGGTTGCAAAGTCCTCGGGAGGTTGGAGGCCAGTACTGGACGTAAGTCAAACTGAATCTTTTCGTAGAAAAGACCAAGTTCACTATGGAGGACGAACGATTCAGTACTGGCAGCGGTACGTCCAGGGACTGGATGGCGACTCTGGACTTACAAGACGCATACTTTCATATTCCGATTCATCCAGGAAGCAGGAAGTATCTAAGGTTTGTGATTCAGGACAGGGTCTTTCAGTTCAAGGCGGCCCTATGCTTCGGCCTTTGCACAGCCCCTCAAGTATCACGAGGATGATGTCCAATGTGGCGAGATGGCTACATTTAAGAGGGATCAGAGTGTCTTTGTATCTGGACGACTGGTTGATAAGATCCCAGTCGAGAAGTCAATGTCTGGAGGACGTAAGTCAAACATTGGACTTAGCAAAAGACCTAGGTCTGGTAGTGAATATGGGAAGTAACCCATTTGGAGCCCCCCAACAACAGATAGTTTATTTGGGGATTCAGATATCGGCAGTGACTTTTCGGGCTTTTATTCCGTCCCCCGAAAGGCAAGCCCAATGCAGTCAGAAGGTGCAGGATTTTCTAAAGAAAGAACGATGCTCTGCAAGAGAGTGGATGAGTCTACTGGCACACTCTCTTCACTAGAGAGGTTCATTTCTTTAGGAAGACTGCACATGAGACCTCTTCAGTTTTTCCTGAAGGATTCATGGCCAAGAAAATCGCAAACCGGATTCCTTCCAGTTTCTAATTCCGACCGAATAAAGGAGGAATTAAAGTGGTGGCTAACTCCAGGCAGGTTAGCAAGAGGGATGTCGCTTCAGCAGAAGAACCCAGACCGTCTTTGTTTTCCGACGCGTCGGACGCGGTTGGGGAGCGACATTAGGCCCTCAAGAGGTGTCGGGACTTTGGAACAAGGACGAAACAAAGTGGCACATAAACAGGAAGGAACTGTTGGCAATTTTCTTGGCTTTGAAGCACTTCAGAGAGTTGATTCGAAACAAGACAGTGCAGGTCAACTCGGACAACACCACGGCTCTGGCATATATTCGGAAGCAAGGGGGAAACTCATTCTTTTCCCCTTTACAATCTGGCAAAGAAATTCTGCTTTGGCAGAAGAGGAAAAGGTCGTGATACTCACCAGGTTTATACAAGGAGAGAAGAACGTGGGTGCGGACCTGTTGAGCAGGAGAGAGCAATTCTCTCGACGATGGACGTTGCACATGGAGGTTTGCCAGAGCCTGTGGAAGTTGTGGGGCCGTTCCTGGTAGTGGAATCTGTTTGCGACAGCCAGAACAAAGAGATTACCAACATATTGCTCTCCGATTCCAGACCAGGAAGCAGTGGCGGTAGATGCATTCCTGATGGATTGGTCAAACTTAGATCTGTACGCTTTTCCTCCTCCCGTTCAAGGTGCTGGGGAAAGTGATGAAGAAGTTCAGGGAGAGCAAAGGAACGAGGATGACCCTTAATAGCCCGTTTTGGCCGGCCCAAAAGTTGGTTCACAGAGGTACTGGAATGGACGGTAGATACGCCAAGGACGCTTCCTCTAAGAGTAGATTTACTCAAACAGCCCCACTTCGACAGGTTTCACAAGAATACCCTCGCTCTGGGTCTGACTGCGTTCAGACTATCGACGTCTGGTCAGAGCGAGGGGATATTCTAGAGAGGTGGCCAGTGCAGTGGCTAGAGCCAGAAGAACATCCACAATCACGGTGTATCAGTCGAAGTGGGACAATTTCCGGAATGGTGGGTAAAAACAGGAAAGTGTCTTCATCCAGTACCTCTGTGACCCAAATCGCAGATTTCCTTCTTTACTTGAGGAAGGATTTACACTTGTCAGTTTCGACAATTAAAGGTTATAAGAGTATGCTAACCTCAGTGTTTAGACACAGGGGTCTAGACATCTCGAATAACTTAGATCTGAGAGATCTGATTAGGTCGTTTGGGACGAAGAAACAATCAGAAGGCAGGCCACCTGCGTGGAACCTGGATGTGGTCTTGAAGTATTTAACTTCTAGCAAATTCGAACCATTAGAGGAATACTTTCTGAGAGATCTTGCTAAGAAGACTATCTTTTTAGTGGCATTAGCAACTGCTAAAAGAGTTAGTGAGCTTCAGGCCATATCGAAGAAGGTGGGATGGAGACACGGCAATGCAGTGTGTTCATTCCAAGAAGGTTTCTTGGCCAAGAATGAGGATCCAGCTAAACCTTGGCCAAGATCCTTTGAAGTTTTGGGTCTAGCTGAACTGGTCCGGTAACGAGCAAGAAAGAGTTCTCTGCCCAGTGAGAGCGTTGAGATGTTATATAGAAAAGAACAAGAGTTATCAGAGGGAGGTCTGATGCTCTGTGGTGTTCAGTTAAAGACCCCACTAGACCCATGACGAAGAACGCTCTAGCCTTCTTCATGAGAGAGTTAATTAAAGAGGCTCATATGTTGTGTGAAGAGCAGAGCTTTGGTATTTTAAAAGTGAAGGCTCATGAAGTCAGGGCAGTGCGACTTCATTACGTTTAAAAAGAATTTAGCCCTCAAGGAAATTATTGAATCAACATATTGGAGAACTAATTCAATATTTGCGTCTCATTATCTTAGGGACGTTCAGACAACCTTCGATAATTGTCAGACGCTAGGTCCATACGTGTCTCGGGTACAGTATTGGGCAAAGGAGTTACTACCCCATAACCTCTTGGTAAGCTAGTTGTTTTTATTAGGTGATGGTGTTTGTGTTTCTTGGTCGTCTGAGAAAAGGGTGCGGTACTTTTCTCAGTCGTTTTAGTATTATCTGGTGATGGTGTGTGTGTAGTTCAGGTAAATGATCTGTTACTAGCTTGAATGCCGTGGCATAAGAGGGCTGTAAGGATCTGTCAACACATTGGGTCACGTCCAGTTGTCAGTTCCAGTCTTAGCTTCTTCACATACAGGACATTCCTTGTTGAGAGCTACTAAGGTTTAAGCAGGCTTAGAGGCAGGACCTATGAAGTCAGCTACCTTAGCAGGTAAGGTAAGGAACCTGGAGTTTTAATAATATTTTAATAATATTTTTATACTCTAAGAATTGTTGCTGTCCTTGACCCACCTCCAAATGTGTCAATCAGCTATATATATACCTGCCAGGTAAGTGTCATACATTAAAATGAAGTTTTTATGATAAAACAAAGTTTAATGTATACTTACCTGGCAGGTATATATAATTTAATTCCCACCCGCCTCCCCTCAGGGGACAGGGTTCAGAGAAAATCTGGCCCAATGGGAACGGTTCCTAGCGCTAGCGCCACGGTAACGGGGTGGTGGTTGCCTGAACTACTAATAGGTTACTAGCGATTGCCGCGAGTTTTGAAATTTTCTGCCAGGTGGAACAGAGAATATAGCTATATATATACCTGCCAGGGTAAGTATACATTAAACTTTGTTTTATCATAAAAACTTCATTTCTGACTTCACGTCCTTATTGCTGTTTTTTGAGGGGGAATTTAACCGACAGCTCCGTTATCCCCCTTATCACAGTTTCCAAGACTAGGACTCCAAAGAAGTCCCTCCTTCCTGAAAATGACGATGTCAATTTCGGCGAAGAAGGCCCTTCAACGGGTGAATGACTGGATGAAGGACAAGAAAGAAGCGGGGGGAAAATACTCGTTTGTTTTTCCTCCAGCTAAGTTAGCTTCTAAATCAGGAGTATGGTACGCTACTGGAGAAAGTCTAGGCCTGGGAGTACCTGCCTCCTCCCAGGGGGACTTCTCCAGTATAGTGGACAGCTCACGCAGACAGGCGTTACAGTCGGCCAAGGTCTGGTGGACGTCTTCGGAATTTGACCATCTATTTAAAGGGATTTTTAGGACTTTCGAAGTCTTTAATTTCTTGGATTGGTCTTTGGGAGCGCTAGCGAATTCCATAGGAGAAGAGGATTCGCAGGACTTAGAAACAGCTAAGAGCATTATGTCCTGCAATGGATAAGGCTCTTAGAGACGGAACGAATGAGCTGGCTTCGTTATTCACAGCAGGAGTGCTTAAGAAGAGATCAGCTGTTGTTGTTCGTTCCTCGCCTCAAAAGGAGGTTTCTAACTCTCAGAAATCGGAGTTACTGTTCTCTCCCCTTTCGAAACAGCTGTTTCCTTCAGAGGTGATTAGGGATATAGCTCTATCCCTTTCGCAGAAAGCCACCTCAAGATCTTCTTTCGTCTCGGTTAAGAAGTTCTTACCAACCAAGTTGGTGAAGAAGACGCCAAAGGAGACTAGACCGTCGCAACAGCCCCTTTTCGAGGAAGAACATTCGCTCGACCCGCCTTAGGGGGTAAGAGAGTACGCGAAAAGAGGAGCCAAGGCCTCTAAAGAATGAGAACTCGGTCCTCCAGACGACAGTGGGAGCCAGACTTCAAGGTTTTTGGGAAGTTTGGCAACAAATGAAGGCAGATCCCTGGGCTGTCAACGTAGCTCGGGAAGGATACAAGATTCCTTTCGTGAAAAGACCTCCTCTCGCAACATCTCCGAGAGCCCTCGGGGCAAATTACAACGATTTAGAAGAAGAAAGCGGCTCTGTGGGAGCAAGTAGCTTCCATGTTAGAAAAAGGAGCAATAGAACCTGTTCTGGATCACGGATCTCCGGGATTTTACAACCGTCTGTTCCTGGTTGCAAAGTCCTCGCGGAGGGTGGAGGCCAGTGCTGGACGTAAGTCAACTGAATCTTTTCGTAGAAAAGACCAAGTTCACTATGGAGACGAACGATTCAGTAACTGGCAGCGGTACGTCCTAGGGGACTGGATGGCGACTCTGGACTTACAAGACGCATACTTCCATATTCCGATTCATCCAGGAAGCAGGAAGTATCTAAGGTTTGTGATCAGGACAGGGTCTCTTTCAGTTCAAGGCAGGCCTATGCTTCGGCCTTTGCACAGCCCCTCAAGTATTCACGAGGATGATGTCCAATGTGGCGAGATGGCTACATTTAAGAGGGATCAGGTGTCTTTGTATCTGGACGACTGGTTTGAATAAGATCCCAGTCGAGAAGTCAATGTCCTGGAGGACGTAAGTCAAACATTGGACTTAGCAAAAGACCTAGGTCTGGTAGTGAATATGAAAGTCCATTTGGAGCCCCAACAACAGATAGTTTATTTGGGGATTCAGATATCGGCAGTGACTTTTCGCGGGCTTTTTCCGTCCCCCGAAAGGCGAAGCCCAATGCAGTCAGAAGGTGCAGGATTTTCTAAAAAAGAAAGACCGATGCTCTGCAAGAGAGGATGAGTCTACTGGGCACACTCTCTTCACTAGAGAGGTTCATTTCTTTAGGAAGACTGCACATGAGACCTCTCAGTTTTTCCTGAAGGATTCATGGCCAAGAAATCGCAACCGGATTCCTTCCAGTTTCTAATTCCGACCGAAGTAAAAGGAGGAATTAAAGTGGTGGCTAACTCCAGGCAGGTTAGCAAGAGGGATGTCGCTTCAGCAGAAGAACCCAGACCTCGTCTTGTTTTCCGACGCGTCGGACGTGGGTTGGGGAGCGGACATTAGGCCCTCAAGAGGTGTCGGACTTTGGAACAAGGACGAAACAAGTGGCACATAAACAGGTAAGGAACTGTTGGCAATTTTTCTTGGCTTTGAAGCACTTTCCAGAGAGTTGATTCGAAACAAGACAGTGCAGGTCAACTCGGACCAACACCACGGCTTCTGGCATATATTCGGAAGCAAGGGGGAACTCATTTCTTTTTCCCCTTTACAATCTGGCAAAAGAAATTCTGCTTTGGGCAGAAGAGGAAAAGGTCGTGATACTCACCAGGTTATTACAAGGAGAGAAGAACGTGGGTGCGGACCCGTGTTGAGCAGGAGAGAGCAACTTCTCTCGACGGAGTGGACGTTGCACATGGAGGTTTGCCAGAGCCTGTGGAAGTTGTGGGGCCGTCCGGTAGTGGATCTGTTTGCGACAGCCAGAACAAAGAGGTTACCAACATATTGCTCTCCGATTCCAGACCAGGAGCAGTGGCGGTAGATGCATTCCTGATGGATTGGTCAAACTTAGATCTGTACGCTTTTTCCTCCGTTCAAGGTGCTGGGGAAAGTGATGAAGAAGTTCAGGGAGAGCAAAGGAACGAGGATGACCTTAATAGCCCCGTTTTGGCCGCCCAAAGTTTGGTTCACAGAGGTACTGGAATGGACGGTAGATACGCCAAGGACGCTTCCTCTAAGAGTAGATTTACTCAAACAACCCCACTTCGACAGGTTTCACAAGAATACCCTCGCTCTGGTCTGACTGCGTTCAGACTATCGAACGTCTGGTCGAGAGCGGGATATTCTAGAGAGGTGGCCAGTGCAGTGGCTAGAGCCAGAAGAACCTCCACAATCACGGTGTATCAGTCGAAGTGGGACAATTTCCGGCGGAAGTGGTGTAAAAAACAGGAGTGTCTTCATCCAGTACCTCTGTGACCCAAATCGCAGATTTCCTTCTTACTTGAGGAAGGATTTACACTTGTCAGTGTCGACAATTAAAGGTTATAAGAGTAAATGCTAACCTCAGTGTTTTAGAACACAGGGATCTAGACATCTCGATAACTTAGATCTGAGAGATCTGATTAGGTCGTTTTGGGACGAAGAAACAACTCAGAAGGCAGGCCACCTGCGTTGGAACCTGGATGTGGTCTTGAAGTATTTAACTTCTAGCAAATTCGAACCGTTAGAGGAATCCTCTATGAGAGAATCTTGCTAAGAAGACTATCTTTTTAGTAGCATTGGCAACTGCTAAAAGAGTTAGTTGAGCTTCAGGCCATATCGAAAGAAGGTGGGATGGAGACACGGCAATGCAGTGTGTCATTCCAAGAAGGTTTCTTGGCCAAAGAATGAGGATCCAGCTAATCCTTGGCCAAGATCCTTTGAAGTTTTTGGGTCTAGCTGAATTGGTCGGTAACGAGCAAGAAAGAGTTCTCTGCCCAGTGAGAGCGTTGAGATGTTATATAGAAAAGAACAAGAGTTATCAGAGGGAGATCTGATGCTCTGTGGTGTTCAGTTAAAGACCCCACTAGACCCATGACGAAGAACGCTCTAGCCTTCTTTCATGAGAGAGTTAATTAAAGAGGCTCATAGTTGTGTGAAGAGCAGAGCTTTGGTATTTTGAAAGTGAAGGCTCATGAAGTCAGAGCAGTGGCGACTTCATTAGCTTTTAAAAAGAATTAGCCCTCAAGGAAATTATGGAATCAACATATTGGAGAACTAATTCAATATTTGCGTCTCATTATCTTAGGGACGTCAGACAACCTTCGATAATTGTCAGACGCTAGGTCCATACGTGTCCTCGGGTACAGTATTGGGCAAAGGAGTTACTACCCCATAAAACCTTCTTGTAAGCTAGTTGTTTTTATAGGTGATGGGTGTGTTCTTGGTCGTCTGAGAAAAGGGTGCGGTACTTTTCTCAGTCGTGTTAGTATTATCTGGTGATGTGTGTGTAGTTCAGGTAAATGATCTGTTACTAGCTTGAATGCCGTGGCATAAGAGGGCTGTAAGGATCTGTCACAATTGGTCACGTCCAGTTGTCAGTTCCAGTCTTAGCTTCTTCAACATACAGGACACTTCCTGTTGAGAGCTACTAAGGTTTAAGCAGGCTTAGAGGCAGGACCTATGAAGTCAGCTACCTTAGCAGGTAAGGAACCTGGAGTTTTAATAATATTTTAATAAATATTTTATACTCTAAGAAGTTGCTGTCCTTGACCCCACCTCCAATGTGTCAATCAGCTATATATATACCTGCCAGTAAGTGTCATACTTAAAATGAGTTTTTATGATAAAACAAAAGTTTAATGTATACTTACCTGGCAGGTATATATAATTTAATTCCCACCCGCCTCCCCTCAGGGGACAGGGGTCAGAGAAAATGTGGCCCAATGGGAACGGTTCCTAGCGCTAGCGCCACGGTAACGGGTGGGGTGGTGGTTGCCCTGAACTACTAATAGGTTTTACTAGCGATTGCCGCGAGTTTTGAAAACTTTCTGCCAGGTGGAACAGAGAATATAGCTATATATTACCTGCCAGGTAAGTATACATTAAACTTTGTTTTATCATAAAAACTTCATTTTCAAATCACTATTTTCCAGTCATTACTGTATCATCTACAAACTCAAGCTTCTACTCTCTGCTTTATAATGCGTTGTTTTCTTTCCATGAGGTTGTACTTTGTCTTGAAAACCATGAAACAAACACAGAAACATACATACTACAGCTTTGTCTGTGATATGATTTCATGTCAGCCTACATATAAGTTCCAGCTCTCCCTTCACATCTTTTGCAAAATTTTTATTGTTCTGAACATTGTTGTTCTCAACAACTCATCAGATCAAGACATTCTCAATTCCCCACACATTGCCTCTAGTCATCATCATCATCATCATCATCAATTTTGCTGAAATCATATACGTATACAGATACACAAGGTTTAAATACAGTAATACCTTGGGTTACGAATTTAATCCGTTCCAGAACCTGCTTCGTAACCTAAAAAATTCGTAACCCAAATGGATTTTTCCCATAAGAATGTTATAAAAGCAAATAATGCGTTCCAACCCGACCATGAATAACCATTTCAATTCATATTTTTCCATTTATTTTTGTTCACTAAGGTTTGAAAATTCGTGTAGGAATTACATAAAATTATAAAATTGAAGAATGAAATTAAATAAATATAAACATAGATTTAATATGCATGCACAGTAAAACCTGAACTTTACCTTTGGCGAGTGTGGCTGCTGGCTTGACGGAGACGGGAGGAGGGGAAGGGTGAGGAGGAGGAGGGTTTAGGGTTAGGGCTTGGGGGGAAATCTCCCTCCGTAAACACTTCTGGAAGACTTTCTGGTTCTTTCTCTAGAGAGCACCGTTCTAACGATCACTAATTTTGACGCTTACGCAACACTATGTTGTCTTTCACAATTTTGAAAAAATATTTTTCTATGAGCAAATTTTTCTACATCGTCGAGAATATAAGGCCGTTGTTTGTCAATACTGTGACACCTTTTGATGCTTTTACTGGCTTTAATTTCTTACCTTTTTCTTCAAAATAGTGCAGATCGTTGATTGCGACCGCTTGAAGAATGCCTGCAATGTCTTTCACGCACTCGCCTTTATCATGCATTTGGATAATTTCCTTCTTCATTTCGACTGTAATCATCTCCTTCTTTCTTATGCTTTCCTTCTTGCTGCTTGCCTTATTCGTCATCTTGGGAGCCATTGTCTTTAGTATTTGGGTAATAGTTGAATGTATAAGCACTATCCACGGAAACACAACACGTGCCGCAAATCACTAAGCAAATGAGAGCGTATCACGGACAGATGCTGTTCAATCTTATACCGCCAGCGAGATATTGAAAGATTATTGGTTTAAAAAGGGTCAAGGGATTGCGTAGGAGGAAGTCACGTGACCCTCGTTAAGTTTTGGCCGAAAAATGCGTTCGAAGAAATCCCACGCTCATCCGATGTAAACAAAGTAGGCGTTAAGTTTTGGCCGCCAAAAAAAAATGCGTTGCAGATCCCACGCTCATCCGATGTAAACAATCAGGCGGCCTACCCATGATGGAAATTCCCGCATTCGGTATTCCAAGCGATAAATTCGTATTACCAGAATGCAGGCGTCACTTCGTAAGTTAAAAAATTCGTATACTAATCGGTTCGTAACCCAAAGTATTACTGTACAGTACAGTACAGAAATACAGATTGCACAGAGATAAAATTGAAATGTACTGCTACATTTAAACAATGGCAACAATAGTAATAGTACACTGTATTGATGATAACTTAGAATGTTTCAAGCATGAGACCATACATGAATACAGTATGTAGGTATATTATGTGAAAGGTTAAATGGCAACTCTTGATTGCAGTGATAATATCTTGTCTTCATAAAAACCATAGTGGTGGGACAGCAAACATTTATTAATATGTATACTTCACATTATGAAGAAAATATGCTCTGGAAAATTTCTAAATAATCAGAATGATAAAGGCAAAAACATCATCGGTGGTATTTTATGAACACAAAGAAAAATCAAAACAAAACTAGCAGTTGAGATCCTAGTGCCTATCTATGGATGACCATGTGCAGTTTTTAGTCTTTGTAACTACAGTATGCGAGAGCAGTACATCCAGGGAAATACTGCTTATACCTGTTCAAGACGCTTGTTTCCTTGGATGGAGCCTTGTTGGGCACTTTTAATGCTAATGACAGGTCTTTGTCCTTTCCTCTGGTCTTGCTTACCCCTTTAAGCTGAAAGCTGTTAGGATTTTTTTTTTTTTTTTTGTAAATATTGCATCAGGCATGTAATTCTTCTGTTTGGGTACTGTATCTCAGTTTATGAATGTTGAGCATCGGGTATTTTTTGCCAGTCTCAGTTCCTTAAGCATTTTTATCGGACTTGTCATTCCAGTCAATTAATTTTTAAGTGTATTCATTAAACTGTAATTTGTGTTGATGTAATTTATGGTTTTCCAAGTAGAAAAAAAATCTTTAAATGCAACTGATTTTTTTAATATAAGCTCAGCATATACAGAAATGGTTCCACTTCCCAGCCCTGCTCTTTTTTTCCTTAGCAATAATTTAGACTGTAAGAGAAAGTGAGGCTCTTACCTGGAACTTTAAGGGCCATAGTTTGCCTGTGTAATGCTGTCAGTCATTGGGCAGATGATCGTATTATGTTCAGAAATGACATGTCTGGGATTCATGAATACAAGTGTTGGCTAATATGATGTTGGTTATGTGTGAAAAATCAGTTTTATTTAAAAAGTAATCCATACTGAAAGACTGACTGTTGAATACTTACTCTCCTGACTGCTTTGGACCAGCAGATTAACCTGTGGATGTGTAAGCCTAATGTCTAATTGTTGTTTGCTCTATTTATTGTAAATTATTATTGTAAATCATAAATGGGACTGAAGCATTTGAAATGATTTGGTGACCACAGAATGGGCTAAATTATAATTAATATTTTTGATAGTGTAGCCACTGTTTGTCCTCAAAGGAGTTACACTCATGATCCCCCCATGGCACCATAAGACAGACCAATCAAAAGAATTTGCTTTTAGGTGGTCTCAGCCAGAATAGTGCTTGTTGGCACTGTGGTAGAATATGTAAAGGAGTTGGGACAGGAAGGCTCTATCCCCTGTCCTACAACAACTGCCTCAGCTCCCTACATCCCATTCACACAGACGTGACAACCGTGTGTGCTGGCCATCTTCCTCATTACACTCTGTCTGTCCAAGAGTTCATTAATCCCCAGGGTTTGCTCCAGAAATTGTGTTCAGATACGCATGTTTTGATTAGCATAACACCACTCAAGCTAAGTATGTAATTAATTTCAAGACCTAGTGAAAAGTTTTAGTTCCTTCAAATTTTAATTTTTAACAGGTAGGCTTACTGTATTTGTCTAAATTGGGAACCGTTAGGCCTCTTGCAAAGTGAGAAGTTATGAGTAGAGTGGCAGGCTATGCTGTAATTGCTGTGCTGTTACTTCTGGTTTAACAAAGTGATAATTAGCATTAAGGTTTGATACATAGATGTGATTGTAGTTCCTAATCATGCTTAACTTATAAGCCTTGGTGTTTATGCAGATTTGTATTTTCAACAGGTATCACTACTCCGCCAGTAGTGACGTCACAAGTGTTGAGAAAATTGTTGTCTTTCCTGAAAGAATACAAAAGTACCTTTTCATAATGGTGAGCTTTGCTAAACTATTTAAAATCTTGAGATACTGATTTCATATATTTTTGCTACAGTAATTCCAATAATTACAATAAACCCCCCTATTCGTGTTCTTGAGGTTCATGGACTTGCCTATTCACGGATTTTTCCACATACTGTATATACCCATTATTTGGTGAAAATTCACCTATTTGCAGTATTTTTCACCTAGAAATATTCACAAATTACTGTATTTTCATATTTTTGTGACAATGCACTTTTGTGATAAAACTTAAAAATACTCAGGTTTATAAGCAATTTTTTTTTTTTGATTTTTTGGTTTTCTGGTGTTTTAACTATCAAATAGGCATTTCTGAAAATTTTTAGAGGGATTTTAAGTATTCACAGATTTTAGCTACTTGCGGGAGTGTGATACCCAACCCTCATGAATACAGGGGTCTACTGTGTTAATTTTCATTATGTATAACAATTGTATCCTATAGGTACATAACCTGGGGCTCGGGAATAGACTGGATAATCAAAAGTTATGACATATGTAGAAATATATATGTATGGTTATCCATTTAGTTTTGTCTTAATTGAGTTACAAGCATTTTTTAGTAAATCCTTTAAGGCAGTGTTATTGTAGTAATTGTGAATTAATATTTTAATACATTACTGCTAGGCCATATATGGACATGACCTTATTGATCATGTTGCCTTACATCATACTATGAACACATACTTGCGGCCATGTAGGCTTGTGTTAATTTGAAGTGTTTTACTACCTTTACACTTATATACGTATAGCCAACTTAGGTAGCTTTTTGATTAAACACTTGCTCATTTTATCATTACTTGGCTACTGAAGAATTAAAGGAGTTCTTGGTTGCTAGCTGGACATGTGTGGAATATGCAGCATGTTCCTGGCAGCAAGTATAAATGGGGAAAGAGCTAATTTTTTAAGTTGACTTAGAGTTATGGGTTTCAATTGGAGTAGAGAAGATAGAGATTAAACGTCACTATTCAAGCAGAAACTTTGGCAGTGGGTTTCCATCTCTCTCGAAGTATAATCCACTATTTTGGTCAATACTCTAAGAGCAGTGGATTCTAGGAACTCACAATTCAACTCCTTTGATGGAAATAGATCACTGATACCCAACGTGAAGTGGATATAGCCACTGAAATTTCCCTTCTGAATCCAATGGATCTAGGGGATAGCCCTCTGCTTTACATGAGAGAGATACTTCGGATGAGAATCTTGCTTTTTCCCTTGTTGCATCAGGGTCCACCCAATCCCATCCGAAGTGTCTGTATACCTTCTAGAGGGGTAGTGAGGTTATCCTGAACTTCTTTACTGCCAGACAGTGGTGATACAACTGCCCTCATCTCAGTCAGTTCATGCAGGCTTTTCCTGAATGGAAATCCACTTGCTGTATTTTATATACTGCAGGCAGTGATGATTCAACTGCCTTGGCTCATCAGTTTATTCAGGATTAATTGATAGGAAAATTCATCTTGCTGTATTTTCTTTATTGCCATTTAGTGATGACACAATGCTTTTGGTCATCATTTCATGCAGGCTACCTGATAGAAATTCCACTTGCTATACATTCTGTACTGCCAGGCAGTGGTGATACAACTGCCTTGGCTCATCAGATCCTGCAGACTTCCGTAATGAAAAATATTTCTTGCAGTACTTTCAGAATTCCAGGATGACCATGCCACTGAGGATCATCAGATCAGAGATGCTATCCATGATGCCTAAGCAGAATTTAGGTCTGTCCTGGATTTAGAATTTTGTATCCTTTAAACTAAAGGATTGAGAGGCTGCACATCTGCCAGGGCATGGATAGGTTTTTCTCATAAAATATCATAGGTCATGGGAACAGGGCAGTAAAAAACTTAAGCCCTACAAGAAGTTTAATCAGGCGTTTATATCCCTGTTCAAATCAGATTGGATAATGAGAGCAGGCCTGCTTTCTTCCAGAGGTCCAACTGGTATGAAGGGAATGTAACTGATGGGCCGCCTAGATGATTGGCTAATCTGGGGAGCCACTAGAGAAGTGTGCTGATGAAACCTGAGATGGTAGTCAACACTCTAGTCAAAAGGTTTCTTAATAAGGAACAAGGTTCACTTTACATCCAGCAGACTTTTTCTGAGGTTGGGACTTTGTTGGGGTACTCTTCACAGCCAGCTGTATCTTCCCAACAGCACTCAAACCAGAAAAGGAAAGTCCTGAGGAAACTCCTTGCACAGCTTTCAGGTTTTTTCAAGATAACCATTGGATTGAAGTCTGGGCCTGTTACAGATTGGTTCTGTGGTAGATCTAATCCTGAGATTATCAGTAAGAGTAAACAGTCTTGGTCTCACAATGCCAGAAAAAGAAAATTTTGCAATTGCCTTCATCTGAGATTGGGAAGGTGTTGAAGGTACTCTGTCCATGGACCTGGAAGGTTTCTCAGGCAAACAGACTGACCCGACTCCACCATTTGCACAAGTAATAATACATATGCATCCTTGACAGGTTGGTGAGGCCATTGGGAGGATTTTTAGGGGGAAGTAGTCACTTATACTGAGAGAGTGTCATATGAGCTTCATGCAGCTATTGGCTGTCTTTCCACCTCTGAAAATTGGAACCTCCTAAAGGAATCCATATTTTGTTTGTCCTAGACAGTATACTGGCAATGTCATATCAAGACACTACCACACTTATGAACAAGTTTCCGGACAGCTATTTGTATTTTCAATTGTTCAGAAGTAGGTTTTCAATATGTAGTGTTTGATTTTTTTGTTTATGATTACATGCCTGAGTTAATTCAAATGTCATAGATTGTACTTTTTTCACTATACAGGCAGTCCCCGGTTTTATCGGCAGGGGTTCCATTCCCGAGGGGGTGCCAATAAAACCGAAAACAGCCATTACTGAAACTCAGCAATTTATGGCATGCACCATAATGGGCGCTTATGTGCTGTTAACCGGTTATTGGCACCATAAGCACCATTGTGGCACCTCTGCTAGGTATGTTATAGTGTGCCATAAGACACCTTATGGCGCCGGTAACTGGTGGAACTCAACTTGGTGCGACGCCACTAAACCGGGGACTGCCTGTATTTTAAAACTGTTCTGTGATATAAAGATTATTTGGATGTTAGGAAGGTGAGAATAAAATCTAGATTTAGTATTTTCCCTGTTTTGGAAGTTATGAACTTGGAGATAATTTCACAGGAACATCTGACATTGTAAGTTTATAAAGTAAACAGTGCACACCTCCATCAATTGAGAAAAATACATAATAAATATTTCCTGTAGGGAGAGGAAAATACAGTGGGGCCTCGCTTAGTCGCGGATCAGCAATCACGGATTCAGTTAATCTCGGGTTTTTCCTTGGACACTTCTCAGTCTATATCGCTGGTATGAATCACAGCATCGCAGGCTTGTCCGTGGTAGGCTAAGCCTCGTCCGGTTCCGATAACCAGCAAATGCATGAACAGATTCACATTATGATATTAACTGACAATAAGGTAATAAAACCATTCTCACCTTATATCTTATTGGCATATCTTCATAAATTATATAGCCTATTCATGGAATAATTCCACATCATTGACATCAACTTGTTGAGCGGGCCAGCAGAAATGTAAACATTGAGTTACACTTCACAGCACCTTTGTCATTCTTAACCTTTTAGAAATGTTAATAGTAGTAGTGTAATTACAGTAGTAATAACATTTAGGAAAACATAAATTTTCAATTCGAACTTCATTATTGTTTTGGTATAACATAATCAACTTCTCTGAACACTGCAGTCATACAAACGATAATTGTCATAGATTATCGTATTGTTGTTTGTGATTGGTGACGAAGTGTAAACGTAATAAAAACCATGATTTTTACCTTTTTATTATTATTATTGTCATATATTCATAATAAAATGCAAATCTTATATATTATTGGCATATCTTCATAATAAAAAGCCTCTTCAAGGAATAATTCCTTGGGGAATGCATTTTTTCAAAAGACAAAAATACACTTTACATGTTTACAGTATGCAATGATTACTTTATTTTGATGTGATTACATTAATATTACAGTATGGTACTCTGAGCAGTACAGTAACTATTTTTTTATCATAAATGTATATTCATTCATGAAAAAAATACGTATGACCACCGTGACATCACTGTTCTACAAACTACCGATGTATTTTTACGTAAGTATCCTCTAAACTCTGTCATAAATCACTTTACTTACTTTTTTTGGTGGAGCCCAAATACTACGTATATTCCGGAAAATTAACGAAATCTCGAATTTTATCATAGAGCAAGATTCACTAATTACGATTCATAATTACTGTTTTCTTCTTCTTTTATGACTAAATGCATTTTTTAGGATAAACTCATTTACAAATTTTCAAATACTATGAATGTAATAGCAAAATCCTCTCTCTCTCTCTCTCTCTCGGTCTCTCTCTCATCTCTCTCTCTCTCTCTCTCTCTCTCTCTCTCTCTCTCTCTCTCTCTCTCTTTATCACTAACAGAAAAACTATAATACTGATCTATTATTATCGTAATAAAAGAACAAGATGGTCCCCGACATTTCTAGATGCATGTGTAGCCATATTTTTATTCTTTCTGTGATTTACAAAACTGTGCTTCAGTACAACTTTTATAGTTGACTCAATGATTATCACATATATAACAGTATACAAGAGAATATTTTATCACTATCCCATGATTAATTTCTTATCACCATAAAAATATTTAAAATACAAATTTCATTGTTATTCTCGAGCTAAGATAGTCAACAGTACTCTCTACCTAAGCTGCTCTCTCAAGCTATTTCAAGTTACTCTCGTCCTAAGCTGCTCTCTCAAGCTATTCAAGTTACTCTCGTCCCTAAGCTGCTCTCTCAAGCTATTCTCGTCCTAAGCTGCTCTCTCTCTCTCTCTCTCTCTCTCTCTCTCTCTCTCTCTCTCTCTCTCTCTCTCTCTCTCTCTCTCTCTCAATGAAATATGAATTACTGTATCATAATATCATAAACTATTATGTACAAAGTTAATAATAATAATAATTCCATTAATAAATTAGTTTCTTTTAGCAACTAAATTGTTTTCCAAAATAATTCTTTCGTTAATAAACATCCATCAGCTGATTCTGAACGTAAACAAAAGACAAAAAATAGATTTTTATTGCTGTACTTTGCTGTTTATACATTAATATTATAGTTCGGTGCTGTAATCATTACAGTAAATCACGTTTTTTTATCATAAATATGGTTCATTCATGAAATAGATATACTATGTACTTTTAGTTTGGTGCAGCAGCCAAATCATGAAAATAGAAAGGAATTGGTAGGTAATTATACTTTTTTTTGCTGATCTGATGAAGGGGAAATTGAAGATAGGAAAGAATAACTTTGAAACTGTCTTGAATTTAGAGTAAGGTGATAGTTAAAGACATATTTTTGGTTGCTTGAACTAAAAAGTATGGCAATTATAAACATTGAAATAGTGGTCTTGGGTGGGTTAATTATTAAAGTAGGCAGTTTAAAGCAATTTTTATGGGAGCTACCAGGATAACACAGGTATTTACTTATCACGGGGGGTTCTGGGCCCTATCCCCCGCGATTAACGAGGCCCTACTGTATAGAAAATTGGAATTCATCAAAGAATGAGGTGAATCAGGAAGATAGAAATTAGGAATATTGTATGAGCATGAGCAAGTATTCTTGTAACTGTAAGAAGAATACATGGTAGAGAATACTTGGGATAATCAAGGAACAGGTTAAAGGAACAGTCTCATTTTCATCTTTTTGTTCTTCTGTTCTTTGCAAAAATTCTAACCAGGCAGGACAGGTGCTCAGAGCAAAATTTGAACTCATGGATGGCAAAGTTGAGTGTTCCGAACACAATTTTAACTTGTGACCTTGTCTGTTTGTATCTCTTGAATTTTTGTAAGTAGGGTGGTGACTATATCCGGAAGTGGACCGGTTTCCATGTGCAAGAACCATCAACATCCGGTGTATGTGTCTCCGAACGTGAATGTTCAGGGCAGTAGCTATGCATTCCTAAAAGACAGGAATGAATGGAGGAGACATACCATTTTCCTTCAGTGTCCCAGATTTTGAAAGCTTTGAACAATCCACTGGTTTTCAGTGGAACTGCTTGCCTAGTGGCTTTAAATTAGTCAAACAGTCATTGGTTCTTATTCTTCAACAACAGGCTAGAGAATAAATTCCATTTCTGTCTGTTGTTGTATCTTAGACAGGAGGGGAAGTCATCTAAGCATTCTCCTTTCTGAGCCATGGCTTTCACTTGTGGATTCTAAATCTAGTCTGCTATGAAGATTATTTGCCTAACATTACTAGATACCTAATGCAAATCTACAGACTTCATCGTCCAACATCTGAATCTGTATGGAAAATGTGGTTAGGGTACCTCCACTCTGTGAGCCCGGTTGAAATCTACTAAAACTGTTTTACATTTTATTATTTTTTGAGGTAAAGTTGCCTTCCTATTTCAAAATCATGGCATACAAGAAAGTATTGATGGAACCCTTGCCATTTGGTTTAGAACTGATTAGAATATAGAAAATGTTAATTCTGTTCCCCCAATCTTTTTCAATAAAGTTCTTAAATTTCTGTCATCCCCTCAATTCACGGCCCAATACAACTTATATGCCCTTAAAGGCAGTTTCTTTACTACTTTGGCATCAGGAACTCGGATTAGCGTACTGGTCTCTCTTAGACAAGGACAACATTTTACTTTTGTCTCCTGACGTACAGTCTTGGCCAAGAGAGATTTTGGATTTTTTTAAAGGGAAAATCCCCTTTCCTGATAAAGGAACTCGGTATATCATATAAAATATTATGCCTGGTTCTGGCACTTAAGGTTTACCTAGATGTTATGGCAAATATCCCAGATGATAATATTTTTCTTACTAGCAGAAACAAACCACTCTCTCTACATGGGCTGAGAATGATTTTAGTGACCCTCATTAAAATGGCAGACCCTCACTCCTTTCCTAAGTTGCATGGCATACAAAAAAGTGCATGCATCATTGAACTTTCTTCGAGATTGTTTTCCTTCGAAGAAGTCTTTGGGTGTATACAGAGTGGTATTAGAGGCAGTATTGCTGATTTGGGAAGGCGCAATAATCTTGCGGCCAAACCGGATATAATGAGGTAATTAAAGTCACTGTAGAACCACAAGGGAAAGTACATTTTTAGGTTCATGCATTTCATGTTCTTTATTGCCAGACCGTAATGGGTATCTGGAATGAAGACAACTGTTGATAACCTGTGACTTCATGAATATAAAATCCTGAAACTATTGCCATGAGAGTGGTGGTCATGCTGAGATATTGCTTGAAAGGTGCAATAATCCCACAGCCAGACCTGACATGATTAGATAAGTCACCTTCAAACCAGAAAGAATAATACGTATATTGTTTCGTGTGTTGTTTCCTGTTCTTTATTGCCAAATCCTCTGGATATCCAGAATAAAGAAAAGGGTTAATAACCAGTGACTACTTTGGTCCAAAAATTAGTCTAGGTTGTTGGGATTTATTTTTATTAGAAGCTAAGCCATTTCCACCTGTCAATTTCTTCTTTTGTAAGCTCGTAAGAGGACAAACAGCAGCTATGCTGAAATCAAGTTTTGACAGAAAAACTTTTTAGTAGCTGATGTGTGTCCTCAAACGCACCCGCTCTTCCTGACGAAAAGGCGTAGGACTGGGGTGAGCATTTATAGCACAGACCTGGTGTGGAATGAGGATGATGGCATACACTGTTGTGCAAATGGGATTTAAAGAGCCAATGTAGTCATCGTAGGACAGGAGTTAGAACCCTTTTGCTCCTGAATCCTTTATTTTTTATCAATGTGCCAATGAGCACTATTCTGGGCAAGACCAACTATAGAATGTTTGTAATTGGTTGGTCTGTCATATGGAACTCTGGTTGGGTAACCATGAGAATGTAAACTCTTTGAGTATGTATCACAGCAGCTACTATAAATAGGTTTTTTACTATGGGCAAAGCCATTTTTTTTTTTCATTTGCAGACCAGATCACATTTTCCTTACCCTTTATATTGACAGGATTTCTTTGATTTTATAACAACAGCATAGTAGATATGTAGGAAACTTGCTTCTGCATGATAATTCCAACTGTGTCAAGTTTTAAAGAAATGGGTATTATTATCATCATATATCATCTAATTGTTAGAAATGAAGATAAATTTAAAAATTAGATTTATTATGTAGTAATAAAAATTTAATTTCCATAGCACATCTTGCCATACCTCGTCTTTAATCTGTCTGAGAAGAGCAAGTAACTGTATTGAACTTCATCGCTGATACAACACGAGCATAGCAATTCATAATATCAGACGTTGTTCAGTGCAAGTGAGTATTTTTTTTATGTATCATTGTCAAGAAAGTGTAATTCTCTGATATTTTTCAGTGTTGTCACTGACCAACTAAATCATGTTTATACAAAATTTGTTCTAATATATTTATGTAGTGTCTTGTACAGTATTTGATTCCGGTTTCATATATGATAATTACAGAATCAGGTTAATGAACTTGTGCTTGGTCTTCATGATCATCGTGCTGCTGTACTGCGTGAATTTTTCCACATGAGAGATGCTGAGTTTGAAAGTGCTGAGAATACAACTAAGAAATCTAAAAAGAACTTTGAGGGTGGTTTATCTCAGGAAACTTGAAAGGAATTGCAGAATATCTCTCACCACGTTTACTGGGAATTTTGGGGTTTTTAGACAGTAAACTTATTTCATCTTCAACAATGTACAAGTAATGAAAATTTGATTTTGGTTGCATTGGCACAGTTATTGTATGTGGCCCTATGGCAATACACTGAGGCAAAAAACTGTTTACAGATTAAAAATAGTCCGTAACTAATCTTAATCTTAATATTTGTAAACATGGAATATTTTTTCATTCCTGGCATACACCCTTGTTACAGAATATTTCCTAAATATTACAAATTACCTCAATTCTCCACATTAATACAACCAAGGGCCATGCAGTTATTGGAGGCTTGCCAATAAAGCAAAACCTCTGCAAATGGAATGCAGTAGTTTCTCAAACTTTTTCCTCCTGTTATGTCATTATACAGTACGTACTGCATATGTTAATAAACAACACAATTCACAACAGGACTTACACACACACAATGAACTTAGTGTATGAAAATCAGAATGCGTGGAAAAGATAAAGGTTTAGTAGAGTGCTGTATACATACAGTTTAAAACTGTACTCCTATGTTATCAGGTAAGATTCACTACAAAAATAAAAACCAAACTGTGCAGATTACAGAATATAAAAGATATAGGGGAATTAACAAATTTCTCACTCTCTCTCTTCTCTTTCTCTTCTCTCCTCCTCTCTTCTCTCTCTCTCTCTCTCTCTCTCTCTCTCTCTCTCTCTCTCTCTCTCTCTCTCTCTCTCTCTCTCTCTCTGTGTGTGTGTGTGTGCGAGTGTTGTGCAGGGCTTATTAAAGATATATTACAAGAATATTGTAATTTATTTTGAATGGCACAGAATTTTATGTTATCCTCACACCATCTAAAACGTTTCATTAGCAGATATCTTAGACCATTATAGATCATTGTTTGAAACCTTTGGTAAATAAATAATTATTGATTAACAGTTCTATTAATCACATTCTGTTAAGGGATGTTAATTCGATCAAGTGCTGTTTAATTAAATTTACATTGTAAAAGTTCCATTGATTAGCCCGTTACTTGCTAGTTTGCACTTCTGCAAGCAGTTGTATTATTGTCTCGCTAGCATTGTGCATGATTATTTTTCAGAAGTTGATGTAGTGGACTCCTGTATTTGCATTCTTGGCATTTGCGAATGTCTCTAAGGACCATATCTACCCATTATTCTAGGGAAATTCTTGTAATCACAGAGTCACATATTTCCTGATTTCACTATGGACCATATCTATCAATTATTCGCAGGAAAATTACATATTCGCAGTATTTTTGTGAGAAATATCCACAAATTACTGTATTTTCATATCTATTTCACGATTAAATGCACTTTTTGTGATAAAACTATTAGAAAAACCAGGTATATGAGCATTTTTAGAAGTTGTTTTTTCTTGAGTTTGAACTAACAAAATAGGCAGTTTTAAGCATTTTTATAGGGGTTTTAAGTATTTTCGCATTCTAGCTATTTGGGGAGGGGGAGGGGGGTTCTGGAACGCATCCCCCAAGAATAAGGGGATCAACTGTATCCCTTAAAAAAATTTGATTTATGTAATTGAGTTTATCAATAAGAATATTGCATTACCTGTTTCCCCAAGGTTTCAGTGAATGATATATCATTGCCCAAGTTGATTTATGATGTGTTTTGGATGATGCAAGGATATGTAAATTTTTGTATACCACAGCATACCTTATAAATTGCAATAAAGAATAACCAAGAGAAAGAAAGAGAAAGGCCAGCAAACACACAGCAAGTGTATACTTGTACATATGTGCACACACATTTAGACACTAATTGACAAGAAAAGTTTTGAGACATCACTGGGCAATTTATACCTGTTGTGTATCTGTTCAAAATTTTGAGTTTGCTGATATGTCAACTTCAATAAAGCTTACTTAATATTATTAAGAAAAATGAATATGGAAAAAAAGTATAAACTAAATTATTTTTAAACTAAATGCATTAAAAAATCACAGTAATCAATGTGCTGTACCAGCAGAAGTCACATATCTTCAATCCACTAATGGACAATTTGCACGGTGCGTGCCAGCTTGACGTACCCAAAACAGTAAATAATCAAATTGACTGTTGCCACCTTATTTTTATGTCTTTGGTGCCAGGAGATACTTTTGATTACATACTTATATTAACACAATTTTGTCTTCTGTTTTCATTTTGTTTGCAAATTTAAGCAGTCATCAATTCATTGTCACAGTTGGAGTTGTCCATCAGAGGCAACGGAAGTGGAGGGAGTGAGAGGAGCAGCCAGTGAGAGAACAAAACTTATGTGACACACTCACGATGCATGCTCTCTAATCCAACCTCAGAGGCAGTAATAAACAAAATAGTGTTGTATTTCACATTATTGCTGAATTCCCTATCAAAGCAGTGCTCTCCCAGCCTCAAAACTTCTGTGATGTACTCATGATGTTTATCTATCAGTCACTCATAGGTGATCAAATGAATGATCTGTATGATGTTACTTTTGAGCCAATAATAGTTGGGAAACCTCCGAAGCATAAGAGTGCTCTCCCAGCCTTTCCCATTCTGCTCACTATTCTAGCCCTTTCACCTTGAATGCAATTACTTCAGTCTATCCTTCCACAGTACCCCTTAATCCAGTGTGTTAGGTGATGTTAACAGCACTACCATTTCATTTTCCTGTCTGTTCAGTGTCGTAACCAAGCAGAAGGCTTTATATATACAGGCAGTCCCCAGTTATTGGTGCCTTGGTTCCTCTGCAATCTGGTTTTATTGGGCTTGTCTAGCGGTGAAAATCGCTGAAATCGGCAATTTTCTGTGCAAAATGCGCCAATTTATGGTTATTGGCACCAATAATAGAGTAATGTTGTTGATACATACCTAACAAATGTTCGTGAACCTGTTATCGGCACAATAAGCCCTACAAACTGCTGATTTTCAGTTAGCGTTGATTTTCGCTTATCAGCAGCCATCGCAACGGAACCCCCCGCTGGATAACTGGGGACTGGCTGTACTATATACTATCCACATGTTTATTGTGATGGGCTATGATTGCATGCAGCTAGTGCCAGGTTGCAGATGTGGATAATTGAGGTATTACTTTAGTTCATTAGACAATAGTTAATCTTTTCCAAAGAATTTATGAAAGAATTTTCAGTCTGTTTACTTCATCTTTTTCCAAAGGAAACACATAATGGCCATGAGAGTAAGTGTAGTATTGAGAAAAATTTAACTGGAGGTAAAAGTGTATGTCAAAATTTTTCAAGATTAGTACTCAATTTTAGCTCTTTATAACTTGAAATAATTTTTAAATTGTAAACATGTTGTAATTGAATTTCTTGTAAAAATAAAAAAAGGGATTTTTGACGAAGGAAAAAATCTATTTCTGGGTGATTGGCTCGTGTCGCCCTATGAAAGTAATCCTTAATATCATCTTTCTAGGTAAAATATCCTAAAATTACCAGAGAAAAAACAAAATTAAGAAAAATGTCAGTAAGACTGACTCGCTCACTCTTAAAAGAAGTGTCGTATGAAATAGGGGCGAGTGTGGAACACTACCACGAGACAAACACCAATTAGAACTTCCTATCAGAATCCCCCTAAGAGAGAGCCGATACCAACGGGCGATGCAGCCTCTACTACTACTACTAGAGGACGCCACGGACAGCAGCGCCCCTAGCGGTCATCCTTAATTAAAACAAAATTACATCTTGTCCTGCAAGGGGGGGAAAGCAAGCCATAAAAGGGATGGGTTTCATAGGGCGACACGAGCCAATCACCCAGAAATAGATTTTTCCTTCGTCAAAATCCCTTTTCTGGGCTCAGCTCGTGTCGGCCTATGAAAGAGTACCAGAGAAACAGACAAGATGGAAAAGGAAAAAATGAAAAACATGTTAAAATGATGGATATAATATAAGTAAATCAATACAGCATACAAATAAGTACTTAAACTAACTATGGTAAACAATAACAGAATGTTAGTAAACTTAAAGTACTACTTAAAGGTAGTAACAATAACATAATATGCATGTAAAATAAAGAATTGTTTTTGAATTTACTTATTAGAACATAAAAGTGCAATTATATACATACATGTGTCCTACCCTAGCATAAAAATAAGGGTAGGTACACTCAAATCCATCATTAATACAAATAATACAATTAATTCAAATATATACAAACACATTGTGACTGAAGTTATCACAAGTCTAAATGTAAAATTTATACAAACATATTGTGGCCTAACCTAGCATAAAAATAAGGGTAGGACCACTGGAGTACATATCAGTACAAATGTGGCTGCCCCTAGCAAAAAAATAAGGGACAGACCACTATAATAACACACAACGGCTAAGGCTATGATGATGAGTCGCCTAGGCATGGAGAAGGTTTGAGGCATGTTGGTTGAAGTAGGTAGAAAGGAGACCTGGATCAATACTACAACTACTAGCAGTATCAGGGGAAACTATGTTTCCCGCTGCTACTGCTGAAAACTTTAAAGATTCCAAGGACTTTAAATAATGCCGTTTAAAGACTGTCGGGGATTTCCATCCAGTATACTTCCTAAGATCCTCAAAGTTCATATGTTGGAAATAGTTAATAGAGGTGGCTACTCCCCTGATATCATGTGCTTTTGGGAATGACTCAGGGTTGGCTTGTTTAATGAAGTAAGGATTTGTTGTCTAATACCTTTAACTGACAAAGTACCACCTTTTTTCTCTCATGAAGAAAGAGCACCCGAGGATCTAGAAGAAGTACGAGATAGAAAGGCTCTAAGGGTTGATACTGGGCAGAGAGAAGGATCCTGTGGAAGTGGGATAACCTTCCAAGGAGCCCACCTTGCAAGAGGATCTTCATTTTTAGCTAAAAAGCTACGATCCGGAGCAAGTAGAACTTCTCCTGATGGGAGGAATTCCACATGACCCGCATCTCTGGATAGAGCCGACAGTTCTGAAATTCTTGCTCCTGAGGCTAGGCTTAATAAGAATAGAGGTCTTCCTCAGGAGCATTATGAATGTACAAGATGAGTTGTCAGTATCTGAAGCTAGTTTGAGAACATCATTCAAGAACCATGAAACTGTAGTAGGCCTCTGAGAAGGTCTAAGTCTAGCACAGGCTTTAGGGATAGATGTGAAATAAGATTCAGTTAAATCTATCTGAAAACCTACTTGAAAGATTTTCTTCAAAGCCGACTTGTGAGTGGTAATCGTGCTAGCTGCTAAACCTTTTTCAAATAAAGATCTGAAAAAGGATATAGCCAAATTAACTGTCATGGTTGTAGTGTTCGATTCTCTCAAGAAAGATGCTAATTTCTTAACAGCTGAGTCATATTGTCTGATGGTTGACTCTCTCTTATCTGGATTCCAGGAAGAGAATATTCTGTGGATCAATGTTAGCATCTTTATTAGCCGCAAACTTCATGAAGTCCATAAAGTTAGGGTCTGGAGAGTTCCTGAGGAAGCGAACACAGTCCTCATTTGTACTGATTGGTGATAGTTTGGGATTGGGGATCCGTTGAGGTCGGAGACCCAATTCCAAGAGAAGTGGATACCAGTTGCTCTTGGGCCAGTCCGGTGCAATCAGAGCTACTATCCCTTTGAAAGACCTTAGTTTGTCTAGGACTTTCAAACAAGAGAAGATTCACTGGAGGAAAAACATAAATTCTCCTCCATTGATTCCAATCCAACGACAGGGCGTCCGTGGCATAAGCCAGAGGGTCCAGGTTGGGGGCCACATAGAACAAGGGAGCTTGTGGTTCGCTTGTGAGGCGAAGAGGTCCACTTGGAGACCTGGGACTCTCCGGCTTACCCACTGGAATGACCCCGACGTCCAGGGACCACTCTGATTCCCAGAGGGACTGACCGGGACAGGGCGTCCGCTATCACATTTCTTACTCCTGCCAGATGAGTGGCAGACAGATGCCATTTGTGTTTGCTTGCTAATGCAAAGATGGCTATCATGACATGGTTCACATGCTTGGATTTTGGACCCTCCTCTGTTGATGCAATGGACTACTACTGCACTGTCCAAAACTAGCCTTAGATGAGACTTTTTCGGGGGAAGCAGTCTCTTCAGAGTAAGAAATACTGCCATTGCTTCCAACACGTTTATGTGGAGCTGGCGAAATTGAACTGACCAAGTCCCCTGAACCTGTTTGAACTGAGAGTATCCCCCCCAACCGGACAGGGATGCGTCCGTGTGAATGGTTAACATTGGGAGGGGATATTGAAGGGGTACTTTCTTGGCTAGGTTCTGTACTCTTGACCAAGGCCGTAGTGGTTGCGGAGGATCTGTGGGATCACTGACAACTTGTCTCGATATTTGGAGTTTGCTTTTGACCGCCAAATTTCGATTTTATATCTTTCAACCTTGCTTTCAGAAGGATATCTGTTACTGAAGCAAACTGAAGAGACCCTAGGATTCTCTCCTGGTTTCTTCTTGACGTTTGTTTGCACTTGAGAAATTGCCTGACAGATTTTGCTATTTCTTTCCGTTTGGCTACTGGAATTGATAGATTGTGGGAGGACAATCCCATTGGATTCCAGCCACTGAAAACGAGATTCCGGAACAAGTCTGGATTTCGTTTTGTTTATCTGGAACCCAGATGTTCCAGAAAGTGAACTACCTTTTTGGTAGCTTTGAGACATTCCTCGATTGTTGGTGCCCAGATTAACCAATCGTCGAGGTATGCCGCTACCATGATTCCCTGAGCTCTCAATTGTTGTACAACCACTTCTGCTATCTTTGTGAATACCCTGGGGGCTACATTCAGACCGAAGGGCATCACTTTGAATGAGAATGTCTGACTTTCCTAGCCTGAATCCTAGGAATGGGCGGAAGTGCCTGGCTATAGGGATATGATAGTATGCGTCTGTAAGATCGATGGAGCATGTGACGGCTCCACGCGGCAGTAAGGTCCTTACTTGCGAGAGGGTAAGCATCTTGAACTTGTCGCAGCGAATGAAAGAGTTTAGCTTTGACAAGTCTAAGATTACCCTTCTTTTTGTTGAGCCTTTCTTTGGCACGCTGAATAAGCGACCTTGAAATTTTAGATGCTTGACTCTCGCAATAGCTCCTTTCTGAAGGAGTTCTTCCGCGTAATCTATCAATTCCTTTGACGGTACCTGATGGAATGATTTGATTGGAGGAGGATCTTGGATCCAGCTCCAGCCTAATCCTTTGGACACTATGCTCTGTGCCCAACTGCTGAACCCCCACCTGTGGCGGAAGAGGAACAGCCTCCCTCCTACCTGGAGAGCCTCATTGCTGATGGGCGGGTTGGCCACCACGTCCTCCTCTGAACTGCTTACTCCTTGCGCCCCTTCCTGCGCCACGGTGACGAAAGTAACCTCTCGGCCCTACCCCCTCGATTGAGAGTAGCCTGAGCCTCATAAGCAGGTTAAAGGCAGGCGAGATGGCATAGGAGGTCGAAGGCTGGGATTGCTGGGGCACCGGAGGAAAGGCTGAGTCTGTTTAGATGTAGCAGGTTGTCCTTGTTGGGTGACTGGGACCGCCTGCACAAACTGCTGCTGAGGCTGGAGTTTTTTATATGGCTGGAACCTCCTACCAGCCTTCTTAGGTTTCTTGCCAGCAGTGGAACGGATTCCTGTTTCCTCTTAGAGGAAATGCCCCACCTAGCTCTAAGGCTCTGGTTGAGTCTAGCAGCTTCGTGATGAACTTCGTTCACTGCTGACTCTGGGAAGAGATCCGCTCCCCACATGCTGGCAGTCAAGAGTCTATTAGGCTCGTGCCTGATAGTACACTCTTGAAGAACATGCTTCCGACAGTTCTTCCTGGCTTGGAAGAAGTCAAAAGCGTCTAGAAGAACCGTGTGAAAATGTGCTTTCGCTAAGATCTTGAATAGCGGTTCGTTCGCATAAGACAGCGCCGCCATTTCCGTGATTACGATAGAGTTAAGGGACCTGCCAAACCTAGTTCGCGCATCGAACTCTGCCTGGATTAGGGAGTCCGGTAGCCTAGGCACTTCTCACCGAACTGGTCCATAGCGCAGTCCGGCTTGAGTTTACCCTGCGTGAAAGTGGCTGGCAGGTTTTCCCATAACTCTCCGAAGGCGGGAAAGAGTGGAGAAGTGGACTCCGACTCTCTCAACTGTGGAACGGGCTCATCCTTGAGGACTGCCTGAAGAGCCTTCACTCCACCAAGTTTCGTAGTGAACGGAAGAGAAACCTCCTCTTCCGTGGCGAAAATAGTGAAGGGGCTCTTATAGGCCTGGAGTTTAGTGTTAGTACACTCCCAGTCCTCAAGGCAGTGAACCCATTCCCGTTGGGCGTGGTCTCTACTGTAGAGGACAGACTCCTTCGCGATCTTGTCCTCCCTTGTCAGAGCCGTTGGCGTCAGCCTAGCATACCCGATGAAAGGCTGTGACAGACCCGGAGGATAGAACTCGAAGTCCTCAATCCTTCGAGTGCCAAACTCCGGGATGGAAATCATCCCGTCCTTAAAGGGGGCGTAGGCCGCTACTCTCCATGGATTCTCCATAGAGAAAGATGGCAGAGAGTCGTAAGACGGGAGTTTGTAGGATCCCCGTGCTAGAAGCAGGGGATACTGGGTGAGGAGCCTGGATAGCCCAGTCATCCGATCCTCAGTCTCTCTTACTCTATTCGAGAGCTCTTGGACGGTCTGTCCAGTTTGAGACAGAGTGCTCGACAATTGTGCGAACATCTGCTCAAAGCGGGTTCCCCAAGCTGAGATTTGGGACCCAACCATCACCCCTACCTGCTCCATCATTCCTGGTGAGACAAGAGAAGGAACGCAGGAGCTGGTGCTTGCTACCCCTGCCGGCATAGCCGGAGAGGGGACAGCGGAGGCGAGAAGGCAACGACTCGGAGGTAGCGCGAGCTTTCTCCTTCGAAGCCTTGCCTCTGGAGCTCTTCGACTGGGAAGAGCTTGGCTTAGCCTTTACCGCGTCGGCGTAAGAAGTCGATGACTTCCTCGCCGAAGAAGACGAAGACGACTTCCTAGAAGTCGACTTAGACAGAGTCTTCGGTTCTCTCTTTCCCTTCTCCTTAGGAGGTACAGAGAGAGCGGGAGTGCGGCTAGGGATCTCGGATCCCGAAAAGCCTTGGAAAGAGGCGGAAGAAGAAGGGACAGGAGAAGATCCAGGAGCGCCCAAGGAAAGACCTTGGGCGCCCGACAAACCTACCTCAACCAACAAATCCTCACTCACTACCGCCATCGGCTCGAGATTCAGGTCCAGGCCGGCGACGTCCGGAACTGGCTCCTGGGCTGCTACGAGCCCCAACGACTGCTGGAGATCTTGCTGGATGGCGGCTATTACCGGGGGCGGGGGCGGCGGACAAGGGGTCGACGTAGCCCGTCGACGGTTGCCCGCAGGGAAGATCTGGATGGCCAGCTTTTTATCCAACATGTAGGGCTGGCCCTTGGCGGCGTTCTTCCCAAAGCCGCCCACCCACGCTTTCAGAGTGGCTGAGAGCGACTTCCCTCACACCGCTAGCCTGAAAGAAAGGCTGAATTAGCTACCAGTTGCGGACAGGGTTAACAAACTTACGAACTAAAAGTGTTAGTAAATTGATAAACAACCTTATAATGGTCTTACCCCATCAACCAGCTGACCGACCAGGTCGTAGCAAATGGTGCAGGCCTCGGGATGCCAAACGATGGACTCGTTGAACAGGGTGGCACAAGGGGCGTGAGACCTGCACTCATCATGTCCGCAGGGGTCATGCAGCGTCGCGTTGCAAGCGAGGACCTGACAGTTGGTAGCCTGTAAGTGGAAACGTACATGAGTACAGAGTAAACACTTACAGCCTAACATATGCTCCGCTGGTGCCGAGCGATAAAGTTAGATAAAACCAGAGCCCTGCTAAAATACGTGTGGTAACCATGTTGGAAGAAAGGCTATGGCTCCGCCAGTGGCGGAGGCACACGAATCAACCAACTAGGAGTGGTGGTAAAGGAAACCACAACGGATAATGGCGGGGATGGTTGATAACATAATTATAAACACAATTCAATGTAAAATATCTTTAAATTAGGGTATATATCCTTAGCATAAAACAGTGACAACATCAAATCAACTTCTCTCCACCCGTCTACTAGAAGAGTGCGTTAGGTAGGGTAAGCTCCCTTCCGGTAGCGGGGGAGAGATATAAGGATATAGTAGGCAAGCAAACGACCATCCATAGTACCCACCCTACCCGCTAGCGGAGCCAATAACCATAACCAAAGGGGGGGGCCCCCGGCTGCGACGGAAGGCTCCTTTCGTAACGGTAAGGGAGGTGGCTGAGTAATGGGTATGGGGGGGAAGGAGGTCCCGGTGAAACAACGGCGGGAGCGAGGAAAGGGGGAAGGGGATTGGCCTACTCCTCCCCACCTCACCCACTACCCGTATGGAGACCCGGTAACCTCATGATGGTCGCCCTAAACCCCCTGCTGGTGGAACCCCCCCCCCCCCCGGTACCTCCGGAATGTGAGAAGGCTATGAGGTTGTTATGACAACCAAGGGGTCCCCCAGCTCCTCCACTACATCAGAGAGGGAGGGTGAAGGGGCAGGGTGGGGGAGGTGCTATGGAACACGTGACCACTAGTGGCCTAGGCCGCGATCACCACAACCGTGGTAGGGCCACGTGAACCAAGCTGTACCAATACATGGAACAAGCACCTAGGCTAGCCTAACACCCTAAATAATAATAATAAAAAACATCGAAAGGTGGAAGAGACACTTTTAGGAAAAGAGAAAGAAGCCCAGGAGGAGGCAACTATTCCAAGAAACAGTAGCCTACTCGGAGCCAGCGATAGCCGATGTAGAGCAAGAGCCGGGATGCTGGGCCAGAATAAAAATAATGATAGCCCTAAATACCAAGCTAAGAGAATGGTAAGAGGGCTGAACTAGCTAAAACTCGATGTAAAACAATGAACGTGATAAAGTAAGCCCATAAGTATAAGAGTCCCAGTATGGAGGACCGGGAATTCTTACGAGGCAGCATGCCGCCACGAGACAACCGGGGAACCGTATATGACCTATAAAAGGAAAATACGGGTACCCGGAAGCTAAAACTATGATAAAATATTACTTATGAGTTACTTAACTTAGCCGTGGCAATTGCAGAACGTTCCATCGTTGAAAAACGAGATAAATCCAAAATAACAATAGCACGAGAGAAACTGCGTCAAGACGCTGGCGCTAAAAATTAAGGATGACCGCTAGGGGCGCTGCTGTCCGTGGCGTCCTCTAGGTAGTAGTAGTAGAGGCTGCATCGCCCGTTGGTATCGGCTCTCTCTTAGGGGGATTCTGATAGGAAGTTCTAATTGGTGTTTGTCTCGTGGTAGTGTTCCACACTCGCCCCTATTTTCATACCGACACTTCTTTTTAAGAGTGAGCGAGTCAGTCTTACTGACATTTTCTTAATTTTGTTTTTTCTCTGGTAATTTTTAGGATATTTTACCTAGAAAGAATGATATTAAGGATACTTTCATAGGCCGACACGAGCTGAGCCCAGAAACAGGATTTTCAGTTATAGTACAGGAAATTATATTAATGCTGTGATATATGATTAAGATTTATTATTGTGTACAACAAATCACTTTGTTTAATATAGTATTTCCCATTTAAGTATATCATTCCATATTTGCAGGGAAAAAAGATCAGCTTTGTGGTCATTGAGTGATCTTATTTTAGTCATGGGGAAACAACATATATCTTCAGTTGCACATAAAGTTTTAGCATCACTGAAGACATCTCTCAAGTTACGAGACGATGAATTTTATGATGTAGGATGCAATGCATGGACAAATTTTTTGTACAAGTAAGTCTTTAAATCCTTGAATTTTTGTTGCTATTGTTTTGCCATGTGTTACTTTTTCTGATGCTTTGTTTTGTTCTATTTATGTGCTATTGCATTCAAACTGGTTTTTGCAATGATGAATCTTGGATAAATCTGTCATTTTTGGCTGCCAGGTGTTGTGTTTAACAAATGTTACCTGACTGCCAAATTTGGAGGAATTGTCAAAGTTTAGTTATGAAGAGTTTTCAACTGTTTTATGTCTAAATAAAATATCCTGAAGTGATAATGCTAGAAAAATGTTAGATTGGTTTATCAACAATTTTGTTCATAGTTTGTGTAACACTGTGAACCAAAATTGTAAAAAACGACTTGTAAATGAATTACTCAGGATGGGATAAAGTATGATATACAGGGGGTCCTCGAGTTACGACGTTGATCCGTTCTTACGATGCGTCGTAACACGATTTTCAGCGTAAGTCGGAACATTGAAAAATACCACATGATTTAATGTTAAATACCTATCAATAACAACGAGAGAACAATTCCTTACCTTTATTAGTTTGATTGGCTTGCACACTGGAGAGGAAGCTGCGGTGCTGGAGAGACTGGGGGAGGTTAGTGAAGAGAAAAAGAACCTCCAGAAGTTGCTGGAGATGCTGAGGCAGATGAGTTCTTGAGGTGAGGCAGAACATACTAGTACTGGAGATGCTGAGGCAGGTGATTCTTGAGGTGAGGCAGAACATACTACTGGAGATGTTGGGGCAGGTGAGTCTTTAGGTGAGGCAGAACCTACAGAAGGTGCTGGAGATACTGGGGCAGGTGAGTCTGGGTTAGCAGAACATTCAGAAGGTGCTGGATAGCAGAGGCAGCTGAGGTAGAGGGTACAGGATCTCTGCAGGCCTCTCTACTTCTTAAAATACTGCTCCAGGTTAGTCTGAACAGAGAGCGACCTCTTTTCATCCAAGATCTCCTTGTAACACTGCATCAAATCCATGACGCCTCTGGAAACAAACCCTAGTGAACCTGTCCAAGTTGGTATCCTGAGCCTCAAAAGTTGACAACGCTTGCTGCAACTCTGCAAACCTCTTATCAAGTCCTGCCTTGTGAAAGCCTTAGGCTCTGGGGTGGGTGCTTCTTCTTCTTCCTCTATCATCTGCTTCTCCAGTTGTATCAGGTCCTCAGCAGATAACTCCTCGCCATGAGACTCCAGCAGCTCTGTAACATCATCAACCTCCATCTCCAAAATTGATTTCCTTACTCAGGGCAACAACGTTCTTGACAACTACTGAAACTGTGTCCTCAAACCCATGGAAATCATTCACAAATTGAGGACAAATTTTCTTCCAGACACCATTCATGTTTGTTTGCTTAACCTCCTCCCAGGAATTAGCAATGTTCTTTACAGCATCAAGGATGTTGTAGGATTTCCAAAAGTCCTTCAGAGTCAAGTCCTTCTTGGTTTCAGTTGCCTGTAAAGCCATAGCAATTGTCCTTCGTAGGTAGTAGGCCTTGAACGAAGCAATCACTCCTTGGTCCATAGGCTGTAAAAGGGCCGTGGTATTAGGTGGAAGGTAAACCACCTTGACATTAGGGTTGAAGTCTCCCAGCTGGGCAGGGTGTCCAGGGCATTGTCCAGCACTAGCAACACCTTAAAGGGGATACCCTTGGAGGCGCAATACCGCTCCACACTTGGAACAAAATGGTTTACGAACCAGTCCTCAAACACTGCAAGTGTCACCCATGCCTTCTTGTTGGACTTCCAAATTACTGGTAGTTGACCCTTCCAAATGCCCTTGAGTGCCCTTGGATTTTCAGCCTGATACACCAACAAGGGCTTCAGTTTGAAGTCGCCAGCAGCATTACCCCCAACCCGAAGTAAAGTTAGCCTCTCCTTGCTGGCTTTATGACCGGGTGCTGACTTCTCCTCCTTGGCGATGTAAGTGCGGTTAGGCATACGTTTCCAAACAAACCTGTCTCGTCTACGTTAAACACTTGCTGAGCAGAATAACCCCCCTCCTTAATTATCTCAGACAACGCTTTAAGGAAATTTCACTTCGCTGCTTTCTCATCCCCACTAGCAGCTTCACCTTGCAATTTAAGGTTATGGTAATTGGCCCGAGCCTTAAATCGCATAAAACCCACCCCTACTAGCCACAAACTCTTCACTTTCACTTCCCTCCCCCTTTTCTTTTTTCAACGCTTCAAACAATCTTTTCGCCTTCTCCTGAATCACCATAAGGCTGACTGGGATACGCCGTTGATTTTGGTCTTCCAACCAAAGCACCAATAACCTTTCCATTTCAATTATTAGACCACTACGCTGCTTAGTTATCACTGTCGCTTTCATAGGAGCAGATCCTTTCACATGTTCAACGATGCGCTCTTTATCTTTGATAATGGTAGCAACGGTCGAACGGCTAAGGCCAAGCGAGCGGCCAATGTTTGTTGGCGTTTCTCCCTTCTCAGATCGCTTTATAATGTCCACTTTAATTTCCATGGTGATGGCCTTTCTTTTCTTCGATGCACTACCATCAGAAGAGTCCGCCTTGCGCTTGGGAGCCATAACAAAGAGCAAAAAGTTACAAAAACGATACAACACGAGGGAGAGAGAGGCAGTGTAAACAACCAAAATGGCGTATGGGTCGGGATGGATTAGCGTAATTCGAAGCGACCGCCGTCCTCTCCCCCACAAAGCGTTTTATTCTTCCGCCGTGCGCCCAGGAACTAGTTCGCGTTTGTTTACGTTGCTTACACGCTAAACCGCGTAAGACGGAACGACGCAAAATATAATGGTAAAAAAAATATGTTCATTGATTGGGTCATGGACAATTTTATTCATTGCTTGTAAGCACTGTAAATGACAAATTGTAAAGAAAGTAAGAATCAATGAAATATCCTGGATAGGATGAAGTTTTGAGTTATTCACTGTTTTTAAACTGTTTACACCGTGTAAATAAATATATCTTGAAAAGTTATTGCTGAAAAAAGATGTTGGACAATTTTGTTCATCGCTTGTATGGCACTGTGAATGGTTCAATTAAAAAAAGTATGTAAAACAAGTGCTAAAACAATGCATTGAAACATAATTGTTATCCACAAAAATAATATCTTACTTTCTACTATAGTTATGTATTAAAGAAAATGGGTTATAATGATAGAGATTAAGCAGTCCCCAGTTTTCAGCAATCTGGTTTTATGGTGCTTGTTTAGCACTGTTTTGGTGCCGGAATGCAATGATTTACAGTTTATTGGTGCTAATAATAGAGTATTGGGGCCAATACATACCTAACAAAGGTGCCATTAATCGCTTATTGGCACAGTGCCGAGAATCGCCGATTTTCGGTTATCGGCGATTTCACTTATCATCAAGCTGTCGGAACGGAACCCTGCCGATACCAGGGACTGTACATGCTCTAGATATCCAGATTCTCTCAGGATTTTTGGAACTCCAAAAATATATTTCTTTTGCTGTTTTTCTCAAAACTTACGTTTTTCAGAACTAGACGTTTATTTCTCCAAGAAGACTGAACCAAATTCAATGTAACTTTTACAGAGTATATATATATACAGGCAGTCCCTGGGTTACGAAGGTGTCGGCTTACGACATTCAGAGGTTACGACGCTTGTCAATAGACTTTATTTCCTGGGTTTATGACGCATGTTCCAGGGTTATTACAACGCATGTTCCAGGGCTACGACGCCTACAACGCTCATCTGGGAAATGCAAATATGACACCAAAAATGCAAAATAATCAATATTTGAAGGTTTTTTTGATGAAAAATGCCATAAGAATGTAGTTTACATAGTTTTCAATGCACCCAAAGCATTAAAAGTAAGGCTTTCTTAGGATTTTTGACGATGTTCCGGCTTACAACGATTTTCGGCTTACGACGCGTCTCAAGAACGGAACCCCCGTCGTAACCCGGGGACCGCCTGTATATATATATATATATATTATATTGCTACGTTTATTGAACTCCTCGTCTACCCAGTAATTAATTCATTATTTTGATTTGTAAAAAGGCAGCCATAGTCTCCAAATATCAGCTGATTTTCGGCGGGAAACCCAAACATGCAGCCAGGGATAAGGAATTCCTGTGAGAAGGGAGAATATAGTCTTTTGTCAGCTCTAGGGACGTATCTCAAAGGGAAGGATGTAGGCAGATTGGTACTTTCTTAGGCCTATATCTTAAGCTTTTTTTTCCTGTGAACTCTCTGCTGGCTGATATGTCTGTTTTCCAGGATTTGCCCTGCTCGTGGGGGGTTAAGCTGACCCCCACACACCAGGCAAGACGCCTGCAATCTGCCCCAGTCGACTGCAGTTCGTGGACCTCGGACGGATGTCCGACCACCGCCGCCTTCCATTTAGGCCTATCTATGGCGTTAGTGGCGCGCCAAGGGACCCAGACCTAAGGCAAAGCCGGGCGCCACATTTTCTCACAACGTCCATACTGAACATGGCATCCAGGTACGTCTTGTGAAACAGCCTAATTACTCCCCATTTTCCCAATTCAAACTTTATATCAAAAGAACTCATCCCTTTGTTTCCTCTCACTGCCTCATGGCTGCATGCTTCCCCTTGTGTGATCGTCCCAGACAAATGAAGTCATTGCATACCTCAGTGAAACATTAAAGTTCCTTTCCCCCAGTGTTTAGAGAACTGAATATCCGAAATTAGTGCAAGAAATCCTTTTTTCCTTTATCTTGTTTAATCTGGGATCCTTTTCCTTTTAGATTCCCTGAATCACGTGTCAAGTCTCTCCGCCCGCAAGTGTTGCATTACCCAAGATTATGAAACCAGCTTTTACGAATCCCATTTTAAACGCCAGCAGTCATTCACTTGAGAGATGTTATTAGTCCATGTGGGGGCCCGTTGCATTTACTTTTCTCCAGGCCAGTACGAGCCTCTTGTAAATAAATAGCTGTAAAGTATTTAGCTGAGTTTCTGGCGACCTTTCCTCTAGAGTAAATTATCACTATAAATCCTTTTTACGGTAAGTTCAAGTAATTTATTGTTTTTTTTTTCTTCAACTATTCCTGTTTACGTATCGGAGTTCTTTCAAGGACGGGCTCATACGTAAAAATAAAAATTATATTATATATTATATTAGATATATGTACGTATATATATTATTTTATATATATTATGTCATTATTTTGCCGTCAGGAAAATTGATCTTTACATACTAGTTTTACATATTAATTTTTGAAAAGTGAAGTTATGGTTTTTTAATTGCAAAACACATGAATTTAAAGGTTGAACTTCTAAATTTCCCCATGAGAGAATTTTCATATTAGTTTTAGAGTTATTGGTAAAAATTGGCTCTTATGGTGCCAGCACTCCCCTTAAGGTTTACTTGCAGTTTTTGTCAATTAATGAGTAACTTTTAAAAAATGATATATTTGTAAGGTAAATTTTTTGCATTGCAATTAATGAGGAAGACACAGCACCTCTTGGGGATTTTAACTGTTGCTGTGTGATTTGCAACACCCAATACTCTATTTATTTACCCACAGAAGAGATAAAAGGAATGGAAGCAGGTATATGCTGCTGCATAACTGTACTTTGAAATCAAACTTGGCTCGGTAAACCCATATCTGTGGTTTTACTAACTCAGCGCCCCATCTGTCGTAAATAGCACGTCAGTTATCCTCCTAAAAGGTAATGAGGTGACGTGTGTGTTTCAGTGTCTAATGGACCCTGTCCTAATTAAAAAAAGAGAAATCACTAAATGTATCTGGTAGCGTGACCTACCTCTGACATCCCAGCGACATAAATCTGGGCCAATTCAGACTCTTGAGATACAAAAATAGTCTTTATTTCCCCAAAATAGCTAACATGACAATCAAGGAAAATGAATGTGTAAGTCCCAAAGCTATGAAAACATAAATTACTCCACCAATACAGGCAGTCCCCGGTTATCGGCGGACTTGGCTATCAGCGAACTCAATTATTGGCGATCCGCTTTTATGGGGCTTGTTTAGTGCCATAATATCAGCAATTTATGGAGCCATAATGGGATGAGTTCCGGTTATTGCTGCCAAAAGCGTTGTTATGGCACCATAAATCACTGAGTCATGGACTACCTGTAGTCATCTTGGCAAAAAACAACACATGCCACCTTATTCTCATTGTCAGAACTTCTCAGTATTTTCCTAAGCACAACTGTCATTTAGAGAATTCATTTTCTATGGTGACAAACCGAATCCATCTGTAAAAGAAATCACAATTGTCAAACCCCGAAATACATAAATAAAGAGAATGGGTAAATGTCCCATAAACCTTTTAAGTATTTCTTTGCAGTTCAATCCCCTTCACAATATTCAAAGTTTTTTCACCTTTTTTTCGTTCCACTTTACCTTTCAATGGCTCTCTTAAGCTCCTCCGAAATCTCTCTGGCGACTACCACATCTGTCATCAATTGCCCCATTAATTACCACACTAGGGAGTTATATGGCCATCCATATGCATGTATGCTAGTCTACTCACAAATCCCATGTACGTGCCATCCTTACTTATCATACATGCCTTGTCTGGCACACAAACTCATAGACGTACGCAACTGCATTTTTCTGACGTCACAGTCAAATGATTTCCAACCAACTAGGTCATCTTTGCACGCCTCGCGATCTTGCTGGCGTGATCGGTAATGTTATGACTTGAGTTCACTGTTTACAAATTTTCCAAAACACTCAAGGCTGCAATGTTATGCATTCCAATCCGCCTGTGTCACTCATTGTCGACCTAATTTTAATTATTAACATATCCAGTGCCTATTACATGTGCATTATAAGGAGGCAGTCATTCCACAAAATAGATGATGAAGACAAACATCAGGAGATTTGAACTGCCTTCCTGCAGTTTGCCAGGCAACTCTATATCCATAGTCATATAAGGAATAAAAAGAGTCAGACATTCCACAAATGAAGATAGTTGATAAGAGAATAACCATCAGACAAGGGGTAACTATAATCTGAAGAAAATCCAGTGTTGATTATTGAATAAATAGCATTATTTGCTGTCATAATTTTTGAAAAATTATTTTCATGCCAGTCCACAATTTATCATTGGCTCCATTTTATGGTTACAGAATCAGGTGCATGTTACAATCCCTTTGAAATAAGGGAGAGCAATCATCACAGCACATTTGCTGGTTGACCCTTCAATTGCTAGCAGTGATCACACACTGTACTATTTCTTTCATCTGATCCATGAGGTGTGAAAAATAGGACAGGAGGAACTTGTACTATGAGTGAGGAGTTTGTATGGAAAAATTGTTGTTTTAAGAAATTCAATTAATAACAAAGCCAATGTTTGTCATTAGCCTGAAATGGAATTTTGTTGGTAAGGATGGAGGAAGTTAAGCTGGAGTGTTCCTCTGGGTAGTAAGATGAGAAAATACTACCCAGGAAATTAGGCTTACAATATCATGTCATTTACACATTGTTTGTGACAGTGGTTTAGTGTAAATCTTAATCATTTGATGTTCAAGTAGCACATATGTATATTTAAGTGTGAGTGATGACAGTTACAAGAGTTTGCAATTCAAAATTCTGTTTGCATTGTTTACAATTAATGGGTAAAGGGTCAGAATCTTAGTTTGGGTAAGACACTTGTGGTCTGGCAGTCTGACTTATACTCAGCTAAGTGAAACCTGTAAAAGATTAGAATTAGTATTAATTATATATTTATTTCTAACTAGAAGAGTTGCTATGACAAAATCTTCTGGTATTTTGCAAGAGAGAAAATTTGTTTCTTTTATTTTTTGTAAACTTCATGAAATCATAAGGTACTCTGAGGTTCAGTCCCTACTTACTTAGAATATTAATGCTCACTTACAGCAGATGAGCGTAACAGACTAGCACCACATGCACTAGAAGTTATTCCTTTTTGGGATGCTGCCTCATCTCCAACAAGCAGGTTGGGTTGGCATTGGATGTATCCCCCACCCACAAAGGAGTTTTGTTTCTATGGGGATACAACCATCACCTTTCATGTATGAAATATCCTTATGTACAAGCTGGAATGGCCATTGAGTCTTGAACAAGTAAGTTACCCAGTGGAGATAGTGAAGACAGGTAACACCTCATTTTCTACCTCTCACCCCTACTTGTCTTTGGACACCATCACAAGAAGAGACACTTTCTTCTTAGTGGTATTATTGTATTCTTGGATGTGCATACTGCTGTCTCTGCAAACTCTTGTTGCTATCTTTTCTGTTGCAGGTGATCTCCCAGAGTTTGCGACTGTGTTGCCTGTAGATGAACCAGTAAGAGATGTTTTTGACTTCACCCCTGCTAGCCTCAGCCAGTCCTTGGAGTTGAGGTAGAGCCAAGAAATTTGAAAAAAGAAAGAAAAATTCTCATTGCTCTTGGTCCTCATCTTTTCATTTTCAGGCTCATCTTCCTCCTCCTCATCCTTGGACTCTTCCTGAGTACAGGAGGAAGAAGAAAGAGAATACAAGGTATTGCAGAAGTCCAGGTGGACTTCCCCCAGCTCACTTCCTCTAGGTAGGAGAGCAGAAGTGCCAGTTCCCCATTCAGTGATCATCATATCCCAGCCAGGGTTGGTGCCATCCTGCATGCTCATACTGGGACAGTCATGTGCTGCCCTTGATTGGGTACAAGTTGCAGCTCAGTGTTGCCCCCTTACCCACAGCAGCTTTGTTGAGTGCAGTGGGATAGCTTGTGCAGTCTATTTGCTCACTGGTCTGTGCACAGTCCCCAAACTATCCATGGGCAAGCAACAGGACAGTTTTTTATCTCTCACATTCACCTTTGTAGGGACATAAAAAACAAAAGGAGACCCTTGCACCTCTTTTGCTTGGCTTGCATGCATTTTAGTCATCTGTTGTCCTTTGAGAAGCTTGCACTTCATGGGTGGAGTCACCATCGGTCATTTCATTGGCAACTGTAGCAGCATTGGTCTGCCTCTTTGGATCCACCTTCCTGACTTGTGCCTCTGAGTTGGGAAGTAACGTAGGACTTTTGTGGTAGCTGGATACACACCTAAGGGTGCCATTGAGCTCCCCTGAACAGAGATGCACCTGTTAGTGGTCACTTTAAAGATGGGATGGGGCACACACCTGAGAGGAGATTATGTTCATGTGTGTGAATGAAGAACACACTACTGCATATCAGTATCTTGGAAATGTCAGTCGAGATGACTTTGCAGATGTTCGAAGATTGCTTGATAGGGTAGTTGGGGGTGTTGATGAGCAACAGTACATCTGTGGTTGCCTACAACAAACATAGAGATGATGTCTCAGACCTTGTGCCAATGGGTATTGCAGATTCATGATTGGGTGGTCTTTCAAGCCGCCATGCTGTTGGCGAGATACACACCAGGCAGGCCGAATATTATGGTAGATCGGCTCAGTTGTTGGGATAGAGTTGGTCCCTACATCCCCAAGTAGCAGAGGGTTTGTCTGAGTTTATGGGGGTGGGGGGTTCCCTCATGGTTGACCTGTTTGCAACCAAGATCGAGACCGATAAGCAAGAGATAGTGGATACAAATGTTAAACATTGCCTGGGCTAATCTAGACTTGTATGCCTTTCCAACCTTAAATCTCCTACATAGGGTGATTAACAGTGTTTGTCACCCTGGGTCTTTGATGACTCTGGTGGGTCCTTGTTGGCTACATGCTGATTAGAATACAGATCAACAGACACTACTAATTGAGGCGCTGAGAGAATAGACGCCATGCACCATCCTCTTGTGTTATCTGCACGTTCGCAATTATTATCAGGCAGTTCGGTCTATGCCTTCACAGGTGGATAATATTCTGAGAATTCTACAAGAGAGAGGCTCTTCCCATAGGGCAGCAAGGGAGAGGGCTGGGTACTAGTGTTGTTCATATTCATAAAACCATAGTTCCAGTTTGTCTTCTTTGTTAACATCCAGTCATCTGATTTTTAGTTTTCATGGGTGTGAAAGGAGTTGTACACTAATTAATGTATACATATCATTCAGTTTTGCACAATGATAGTTACTTACTTCATTAATGAAATCATATTCATATTCATGAGGCTAATTTTCTTTCTATTAGCCGAAATACATGTACCTCATTGGACTTACTCGTTCTTTTTAATAGATTATTATTTTATTCTGGTAGTCCCTGCATTATTTCTGGTCTCATGAAGGTCTGTGATATTTTTGGCCTCATGAAGGTCTGCAATAACAGTATATGTGAAATTAACTCTACTGTACCTGCAAAACACTCAGTTGTAGTGTATACAAATGTCAGCAACCTATTGCATCTAGCAATAGATCCACAAGCTAATTCAAAACATCTTGAACCATGGCGATTGCCAAATCCACAGATTTCTGGATTATGATCATACTTTTGATTTTGTGTGCAACTTTCATATCATTTATCTCATGTAACTTGTGAATTCTGACTACCTCAAATGGACTTATCGTATAAAATTACTATAACTGATCCTGTTGGACATATGTAAATAATTGCCTTAGTAAAACTTTATTGAAATATTTCATATATTCATTCTGTTTTTTACAATATTAGTATGATAAAGCAATTTCTATCTCTAATATTTATGAGTGTTAAATTGATTAATTTGGAAGGCTCTGTTTAGACACTTGGAAAGATCAGCAAGTAAGTTTCAGTGTAGTCCTTCTCTAGCTTACTTTTCATCATTATTTAGATTATTGTTTCTTGTAATCAGTATTCATGAAATCATAAATACATGTAAAGCAGTTTTCTCTTTTTCAGTCTGTGAGTACCAAGATTTATTCCAGGTTCATGTTCTAAGACTCTAAGTGATTCTACTTTTTTGGCAATTATAGATTGTCTAATTCTAATTATTTGAAATCTTTTTCAGCCTTGATGAAACTACCTTACTGGGTCTTATTGAGGAAAATCATAATACTGATCATCCCCATTAGTTAAAGTTCGACCCCAGCAGATGGCACCTGTTTCTGAATGATATTTTGGTAGGTGTAAATTTTTAGAGCTGTTTGTTGACTCCATTTTCAGTTGGTGCTGTCCTTCACAAAATAGACAAAAGCACCTGAAATTTGTCTACTCTTCGGTCTCCTGCTAATTTTGAATTCTTGATAAGGAAGACCTGTATAAATTGAGGGATTACTGCATTTACATTCTGCACTGTGTTTCGTTGTATATTCTCAACTGGTTGTTGTCTATCATCCATCTCTCTCCCCACCCCTCTCTCTTGTTTCACTGCTTCCCTTGCTCTTCCTCCTCCCTCTTCTTATGACTCCAGTGCTGCTGGGAAAAAAATGAACCGCTGTACAGAATATCTGTCTTCATCTGTAAAGTCACATAAGCACATCCTTATTTTATTTAATTATCACCTTCACTTTGGCTTCTTGTCATTTTTATCATATGCTGCTAGCCATCCCTCCTCACTCTGTCCCTCCTTGATTGTCTCTTCCTCCTCTTCCTTTTTCCTGGCTCCTGTGATACCTTTTTCGTCTTCTTAAAAAATTGCTTTAGTTTTGTCTGTGTTTTTCTTCTTTTCATTTTGTGAGTAAAACTTACCCTGCGTATGCATGTTTATCATGTAATGCATTTCTCAATTATGACTTGTCCAAAGCAAATTTATTTTAAGAACACTACTAAGTAGTAGTGAATTATCCACTTTTATTGTAATAAATGATTTTTCATTTCGCCTCAAATATCATGAGAGCTTTTCTTGCCTGCATGTGTTCATTTATATCAATGTATGGTATTTCATGGACAATGGTATCATTGTTTAGCTTTTTTTTAATCTCGGTGACTAGTATGATTATGGCATACCACTATATTACACAAGAAAGATTTTATCACTGTTGATATTATGTTCCATCAAAATGATGTTTTGTAACTTGATCAGTGTTTACATTCAGGCTTCATAATCTTTGTTGGTAGCCAGTGGAGATATGTCAAGAGTACATTAAATTTAACTTTATTTCAGTTGACTCTTTGGTGCTATCACATCATATTAGTTTACTATTGGAAAATTAATTTATCCTTTTCTGGTGTTTTTGTCTGATGTCAGTCCTTATCTCATATCACGACATAGTAATACCAAAACATTTGTTCAGTCAACCTCTTTAAACTTGTACCCGTGGGACGAGGCTACTGCAGGACCACAGAAAATCCCAGATGACAGAAATCACCCCCCAAAAAACCCCCATGTAAATGAAGTCTTGTCAGCTTATTGCAAGTACAGGCAGTCCTCCGGTTATCGGCGATCCGGTTTTACAGCCCTTGTCTAGCTACGACGATAACGATTTTCAGCATTGATTCCCCGCTTATCAGCGCTGTCCCCTGTTCATCTGATCGGGATCAGTGCTGTTATCACTGATTTTCGGTTACCAGTTATTTTTAGTTATCGCCATGCCATTGGGAACAGAACCCTTGCCAATAACTGGGGGCTGCTTGTATATATTGCCGTGTTATCAAAAATAGCACAAAACTTATGAATAACTGTCATTTGTTAGGTTTAGTTCCTTATGAAAATTCTGGCCTGCTCCATAATCATCTCCCCAGAAATGATTATGTACACCTTCATTACGTTGGAGCTTTAAGGACAGGACTTTGACATTCATGCCACTTAATAAGGTGACTTGGGACATCTCCAAACCGCTTATGATTTTCGCCTCCTGAGCTTCAGTTTGTGACACCAGTGCAATTTATCCAAATCCATTTTTCATTCTATCTCCTTCCTTGATACTTAATATAAAGACGGGATTACTACTATAGATAGACCTGATATAATCCTCCAATCAAATGTAGTTTTTTTTTCTAAATAATTTTTTTGCTAGATATGAATTTTTTCATTATGGTAAAAAAAATGAACCCTATAAATCAGGAAAAATATGTAAAAAAAATGGAAAAAAAAATGGGAAAAAAGGACTACATTTGATTGTTCTATAATGTCTTTCTAAGTTAAATACCAAATTTCAATTCTATAGCTTTAAAACTAAGGGAGAAGATAGAATTTGAAGGTCAATAAGTATAGTTTTGAGATGTGGGCGTTCAAAGTTTTCATTTGTATTTTTACAAAGACAGTGTTAATAAATCACAATTATTATGAATTTTATATTTCTTTTTGGGTCTTGATAAACCAAAAATGTTGTTTATCATAATTTAATCATAAATGAAGATTCCGTTGCTCAAAGATCATAGCCTGGGGCACTCCTTATACAACACTCTCTCTCTCTCCTTCACTAACTCTACTATTATGGCCGATATTATGATCTTCTGAATTCTTATTAGAGCCAATTTTCTTCTTCTTTATGTTAGCAAGATGTTTTGCATGTCTTTTTCTCTTGGCATGATGAAAACCTTGCCGAAACAAAGAAAAACAGATGTAAAAGCAAGTGAATGTCAGAGGTGAAACTTGAACGTGTACTCTCTTTCATGTTGCTGCTCACACTGAAGGGTGTAAAGCTCAGTCTTCTCGTTTTGTGACTCATGGAATCTCTACAGATGCCATTGGTCATAATTTGTTTGATAATAATTATCAAAATTTATGATAACAGAAGAAATACTGCATTTTCTTTTGTGTACGGATCATTGTTATTGGCTTATTGAGTTACTTTTACTTATTTCCCAGTAACTATGAAAGTAAGAGGAATTTTGATGAAATATTTCGTATACTCATTCTCCATTGCCATACGAAGCTCCATGAACTTTTACATGACCTTTCGATTTTTGCCCTATATTGGCTGGTTGGTGTCCTTAAACCACTTTACTTATAAGCACATTGTTGAGTTCTGATTTCATGGCACCTTTCAATGTTTCCTGGCACTTCAAACTTTTCTGACTTTCAGTTTTAAGATAAACCTGAATATCTGCTGCTTTTGTTTTTTTTTAAACCTTTCTATATGAGAGAGAGAGAGAGATAGAGAGAGAGAGAGAAGAGAGAGAGAGAGAGAGATAGAGAGAGAGAGATGTTGGTTGTTACACTGAAAGATATCCATATATAAAATTCAAGTACAGGCGACCCTCGGTTAGCGGCAGGGGTTCCGTTCCTGGCCACCGACGCCGAGCGATTTTAAAGCCTACGGCCGCCGCACACACCTTCTTTCGAAACTCTAGACCAGTCAAAGGCGCCGTAATCCCACAACGGCGCAATAAGTAAAATTATATTTTATGCAGTATAGTACCATAGAATTTACTGTACAGTACATGTGGGTGTCTAGAGTATGTAAAGATTATATAAACTTTATACAGTGTACAGGTAGCTGTAGTGTTCAGGTTACGATCATTAGTCTTACGATAGTCCGATTTTATGAGATCAAATTACAATGGCCTAACTTTATCCATCTTCTAGTTACATAAGTTCAATAACAGCAAAAGAGAATGATGAAAGTATGGTTTTAACGTTATACTTGTTGCGTGAACGTGTACAGCCATGAACAACCGAATGAGAAACAACTTTTTTTTTTTTTCTAAGTACAACCGAACTGGATAACATCTGTTTGGCTTGTATTTCGATCATCGTACTACAGTGCAACATTACCATATTTGTTATAAAATGGCGTTATGTATAGAATAGAACTGAGATATCTTAATGTAATAACCTTTATTCGCTATAGATCAGAGATCATATAGATTAAAAGATCAATCGGGAAATATACCGTTAAATTTAAACCTAGTTATAACTGAAGCTGAGAAAACTGTTTAAGCTGCTAATGACTATTATCGTACATCGGCAACAAGGATAAACTGCAGTAAACGTCTGCCATCACACACAACTGTAGATAAAATTGGGATAAAATCATTTTAATCAAAACTACTGTGCTTGAAAGAACACATGTTACTGTTGGTTTCACGCCGATATAAGATAAATAACGTAAAGTTCGTATTACGATAAATATAAAGGATTACTGCGAACGGGAATCACATAATTTTTTACGCAATAAACATGCCGCCAACGTAATCTGTTAACGAAAAAAATAGTAGTTCACATTCACAATGAGACGTATTCAATAAATATTTTCACCTAAAAACACGCTGTATGGAAGGAAAAGTAACTTTGTCTCATATAAGCAAGTATATAGATATTCGTTTATGCTAACTAGAAGCAAGAGCATTCGCTCAGAATTGCGTTATGGTGAAACACTCGTATTCATCAGCTGATTTCAAACCACAACATTGGCCACTCCGCGGAATACGGGCTTAAGTTTGCCGTAGTATTTTAAAATACAATAATATGAGAATACATACAATATTCTTGGATACAGTGAAAATAATGTATAACTTTTTAAAGGATTTATGGAAAAGATGCATAATTAATAAAATAACACAATGCATTTTTCGAACTGGCGGACAAGAACGAACATGACCATCCCCTGACAACGTGGAGCGTAGTTACAAAGGCTGCCTTAATTTGTATCTTATTTCTGTACAAAAATGAAAATACCTTTACGTAATATATTTTCACATTTTAAACATAAAAGTATAAACATTTGAAAAATCGACACATCGATCGCTAAATTTGCACTCTTTTTAACTCGATATTTTTGGAAGAGCGGCCAGACGGCGGCATACAAGAACGAACTTGAAAAAAACATCGTAGTCTATAACTTGAAGGGGAGTTTCCAGAAGCTGCCTTTTATCATATTTCTGCACAGAAATAATACCCTATTCGTAATACATTTTCATACAAATTTTAAACATAAAGCATAAACATTTATAAATCGACACATCGATCGCTAATTTGTATTTTTTTAAATCGATATTTTCGGAAGAGCGGCAGGCGGCGGCTTACAAGAAAGAACATGAAAAAACATCGTATTGATAATGTGAAGGGCAGTTTCAAAAGCTGCCTTTGTATCATATTTCTGTACAGAGAAATAAAAATGCCTTTCACGTAATATATTTTCATACACATTTTAAACAAAAGCATGAACATTTATAAATCGACACATCCATAGCTAAATTTGGACTTATGTAACTCGATATTTTCGGCATAGAACAGCGTCAGAGGCAACTCGATATTTTCGCAATAGAACACGGTCAGAGGCTATATTTTACCCTAATACCTACGTAATAACTCTCCATAAAATTTGTTAATATAATTTTGCATAACCTTTATGGTCTGAACGGCATTTATACAAATGTATGAACTTGTTAGACAACGGCGCTAGCGGCGCTGTTAACTGAAATTTGTGCCGTAAAGATACCTTTAAAATGCCTTATTTTTTTAATGAATATTTTTGACGACCGCCGTAAACCGTTCGCCATTGAGTGATTGCGCCGTTAACCGCGGGCCGCCTGTAATACAGTTGTTTTGAGAAAGGGATTTTTGACGTAAGGAAAATCTATTTCTGGGCGATTGGCTCGTGTCGCCAGCGAATATCCTTTAATCTATTATTTCTAGGGTAAATGTCCTAACACATACCAGAAGAATTAAATAAAAATAAAGAAAAAGGTCAGTATAAACTTGACTCGCTTCACCCTCCAGCAGGGTGTCGGTAATGAACACTAGGCGAGTGAGGAGCCACTACCACGAGCCGAAATGCCAATAGAAATCTCCCACTACAAAAACCCTCCAAGAGGGGAGCCGACCCACAAGTGAGCAGCTCGTACTACTACTACTCCATCCCATGCTGCCGACTGCTGCGCCTCTGGTGGCCATCCTGAAGTTAGCGAACAATCTTGGGCGAAGGGATGGGTAGGGTGGGATTTTCGCTGGCGACACGAGCCAATCGCCCAGAAATAGATTTTTATTTTTCCTTACGATCAAAATCCCTTTTCTGGGCTCAGCTCGTGTCGCTTGTGCGCGAAATCGTACCAGAGAAATAGCACAAGATTGTAAACAAAAGTAAAAATTAAAATAAATCAGATAGGTCTCAAATAAAATAAAAGATAAAATATATATAAAGAGAATATACAATTGCTAAAAGATACATAAATACACAGGGGTATAAAATTATAAATATGCTTAAATTACCCTTAAATCTATCATGTTTTGTTAACATAGAAGGTAATTTACATATATACCAGGTAAAATGACTTACATGTATCAAATGATATCTGTAACAGCATGTTATCAAAAGTATAATAGCAATTAATATAAATAACCAACGAAATAATATATAAAGGAATGTATTGACTTAATATACAAACCCTACCATTATAATATGATGTATCCCCTAGCATAAAAATAAGGGGAAACATCCATGAGATCAATGTTTATAATCATTTGTGAGTGTCCCTAGCCAGACAATAAGGGGCACCCACTACACTATCATAAAAAGCAGCTAAGGACACAAGGTGAATGCAAATGAACAAGGTGGAATAGACGAACTTTTGGGTGAGGCAGGTAGAAAGGAGGACTGAATCTTCTACTACAAATTAGCTAGAGTCAGGGGAAACTTGATGTTACCCGCTGCTGACTGCTGGGAATTTCAGAGCTTCCAAGGATTTAAGGTAGTGACGTTTGAACACTGTCGGTGATTTCCATCCAGTATACTTTTTGCAACTCATCGAAGTTCATATGTTGAAATAATTAATTGAGGTGGCTACTGCTCTGACATCATGTGCTTTCGGGAAAGAGTCAGGATTGGCTTGCTTAATAAAGTACAGGATTTGCTGCCTGATGCTTTACTGGATAAAGTTCCACGTTTTTCCCTCTTAAAGAGGGGACCCGATGAAGATGAGGAGGTCCTGGACAGAAAGGCTCGTAAGGTTAAAACTGGGCAAAGGGATACATCTTGTGGAAGGGGCAGTAACCTTCCAAGGTTCCCACCTCAATCAATAAAGGATCTTCATTCTTTGCTAAAGCTACGTTTCCAGGAGAAAGTAGGACTTCCCCTGTTGGGAAGGAATTGAATATGATCCGGGTCCCTGGATAGAGCCGACAGTTCTGAAATTCTTGCTCCTGAAGCTAAGCTTAATAAAAATAGGGTTTTTTCTTAAGAGCATTATAAACGAGCATGTGTCATTATCGGTTTCGGAAGCCAGTTTTTAGAACATCGTTTAAGAACCATGAAACTGACGTAGGCCTTACAGAAGGCCTAAGCCCTAGCACATGCCTTAGGAATAGGACGAGAAGTAAGAATCCGTCAAGTCTATGTTGAATCCAAATTGAAATATCTTTTTCAAAGCTGACTTGTTTGTCGTAATCGTGCTAGCTGCTAAACCTTTTTCAAATAAGGATCTGAAAAAGGATATAGCTGAATTAACTGTCATGATTCTAATATCCGATTCTCTCAGGAAGATTGCTAGCATTTTTTGACAGCAGCATCATACTGTCTCAAAGTTGAATCCCTTTTTATCGATTCCAAGAAGAGAATATTCTGAGGGGTCAATATTCGCATCTCTTTTTATTTTTTGCCGCAAACTTCATGAAATCCATAAAGTTATTGGGTTTGAGAATCCCTGAGGAAGCGAACACAGTCTTCGTTTGTACTGACTGGGAGAGCTTGGGACTGGGGATCCGAAGAGGACGAAGGCCCAGCTCCAAAATTAGAGGATACCAGTTGCTCTTCGGCCAGTCTGGGCGGGGCTACTAAGCCACTTGAACCCTTGCAATGTCCTGAGTTTGTTCCAATACTTTCATGAGGAGATTCACTGGAGGGAAGACATAAATCTTCTCCCAGTTGTTCCAGTCTAGAGCCAGGGCGTCCGTGGCATAGGCCAGAGGGTCCATTGGTTGGGGGCTACATAACACGGTAGTTTGTGGTTCGCTTGGTATGCGAAGAGATCCACCTGTACGCCCTGGGACTCTTTGAAGGATCCATTGGAACGAACTGTTGTCCAGTTGACCATTCCGACTCCTAGGGGTACTGATCGGGATAGGCGTTCTGCTATGACGTTTCTCACTCCAGCTATGTGAGTGGAGGAAAGATGCCAACTGAAACTTGTCTGCCAGTGAGAAGAATGGCTATCATGACGTGATTTAGATGACGTGACTTGGAGCCTCCTCTGTTTATACAATGTACTACCACTGCGCTGTCCAGGACTAGCTTTATGTTGGGAGTACTTTGGTGGGCGTAACCTTTTTAGAGTCAAGAACACTGCCATTGCCTCCAGGTACGTTTATATGGAACTGACGGAACTGAGGTGACCAGTCCCTTGAACCTTTTGACCTGGGAATACCTCCCCAGCCGCTTAAGGACGCGTCTGTGTGGATGGGTGATCCCTGGTGGAGGGAACTGAATGGTACTGACATTGGCAAATTCTTGACTCTCGCCCACGGCCGAAGTCGATTCTTTAGAATCAGAGGCACTGAGGATAGTTTGTCCCTGGACCTGACATTTGCTCGCGAGCGCCAGATTCTGGTTAGGTCTTTCAGTTTGGCTTTCATTAAGACGTTCGTCACTGATGCAAACTGGAGAGAACCCAGGATCCTTTCCTGAGCTCTCCTTGACGCTAGTTTGTGACTTAGAAATTGCTTGACTGACTCGCTATTTCTTTCCTGTTGGTTGATGGAATCGACAGAGTGTGGGAGGATAGATTCCATTGAATGCCCAGCCACTGAAAGTCTGACTCTGGAGTGAGTCTTGATTTGGACCTGTTTATCTTGAAGCCTAGATATTCCAGGAACTGAATCACTTTCAGTGTAGCTCTGTTGCATTCCTCGACTGTTGGGGCCCAGATCAACCAATCGTCGAGATACGCTACTACCATAATCCCTTGTGATCTGAGTTGTTGCACTACCACTTCCGCTAGCTTCGTGAACACTCTGGGTGCCACGTTGAGTCCGAATGGAACTTCTTGAAGGAGAATGTCTGGTCTCCTATCTTGAAACCCAGATACGGACGGAAGTGTCTTGCAATAGGGATATGATAGTAGGCGTCTGTAAGATCGATAGAGGTGGTGACGGCCCCACGGGGAAGTAAGGTCCGCACCTGTGAGATCGTGAGCATCTTGAACTTGTCGCAGCGGATGGCTAAGTTTAAGCGGGACAAGTCTAAGATTACCCTTCTTTTTTGTGAGCCTTTCTTTGGCACGCTGACAAGCGACCTTGAAATTTTAATCTCTGACTCTCGCTACAGCTCCTTTCTGAAGGAGGTCCTCCGCGTACTCTGTCAATTCTTTGGAAGGAAGTTGACGGAAAGGTCTGGCTGGAGGTGGGTTTCGTCAACCAGCTCCAACCCAGCCCTTTTGACACTATGCTCTGAGCCCATTGCTGAAGTTTCCACCGGTGGCGAAAGTGAAACAGCCTCCCTCCTACCTGAAGTTCTTCATTGGTTCTGGTAAACCGCCTCGGCCTCCTCTGAAATGCTTTCCCCTATTAAAGGGGCTCCCGATCCTCTCCACGAAAGGACCGCTTACCTCTGCCTCCCTTACCCGAGCGGTCATACTTCTGAGAAGCTTGACTCTCGAAGGCTTGATTGTAAGCTGGAGAGATGGCGTAAGAGGTGGAGGCTGAGGCTGAGGGGATATCACATAAATTGGCTGTGATTGACCTTAGAAGTGGAGGGTTGGGCTGTCTGCACTAACGGGTACCGCCGAAACTTGTTGAGAAAAGCGTGGTTGCTTTTTCTGGTAAGGTTGGAAACGCCTGGGTTTCCTTTGTCCCTTACCTTTAGCTGTCAGGTCTTGCCTCCTCTTAGCCGTAAGGCCCCAACGGTCCTTAAGGCTCTGGTTCAACCTCGTAGCCTCTGACTGGACTTCCTTAACCATAGCTTCTGGAAGAGATCTGCTCCCCAGATGCTAGACGAGAGTAACCTATTCGGTTCATGCCGAATGGTTGCCTCTTGTAGGACATGCTTCCTACAATTCGTCCGAGCAGTGGCAAACTCAAACATATCTGACTGTACCGTTTGAGTCAGGGCTTTGGTCATGAGCTTAAAAATCGGTTCTGATCCATAAGCCATGGTTGCTACCTCAGGACATAGCCATAGAATTGATCGATCTGGCTAGTCGCGATTTTTGCGTCAAATTCAGCCTGAATAAGGCTATCTGGGAGCCTGGGTAGCTTTTCACCAAACTGCTCCATAGCACAGTCCGGTTTGAGTTTGCCAGCTGAGAATGTGTTCGGCAAGTCTTCCCACAATTCTCCAACTGAAGGGAGCAACGGAGATGTGGGATCTGCTTCCTTCAACTGCGGTATAGGTTCCCCCTTCTGGGCCGCTGGGATGTCGACCTCGCGATCTTGGTTAGGAACGGGAGCGGGTACTCTCATCCATTGTGAAAATGGTAAAGGGACTCTTAAAACGGTTGTATCTTGGTATTAGAACAATCCATGTCCTCTAACACCTGAGCCATTCTCTCTGAGCCTGGTCACGTGAATAGAGGACTGTCTCCTTAGGTACCCTATCGTCCCGAACCATAGCCGAGGGGTGTGAGCCTTGCGTAGCCTATGAACGGAGGCTGGAGGTCTTCCGGGTAGAACTCGAAGTCCTCTATTCTTCGAGTCCCCAAATTCCGGTATAGAGATGAGACCGTCCTGGAAGGGGTCGTATGACGCTACTCTCCACGGGTTGTTCATAGAGAACGGAGGTAGTGAGTCATACGGAGGAAGCTGAGTTCCACTTGTGTTGGAAAGTGGAGGAGAGGCTAGAGGAGCTTCTCTCAGCCCGGCTATAATGGAGTCCTGGGAAGTAATCCTATCCGACAGACGAGAGATCATTTGTTCCATGCTACTCTTTAGGGACCCAACCAGGTCGCCCACCTGTTGCAACAGGCCAGCATTGGAGTCCAAAGCCGGAGCTGCTGCGGAGGTGGAGGGAGGCTCTGAATTGGAACCAATGGTAGCGGAACTGGTGACTCTGCCGGAGTGCGAGATCTCTCTCTGGAGGATTTACTCCTCGAGGACTTAGAGCCGGAGCTAGAAGCTTTAGAACCTGTCTGCTCCGGGATTGCCAGCCGGAGACTTACGGGAGGAGGATGAAGCCGAAGTCGTCTTCTTAGACGACGACGACGTCTTAGTCAAGGTCATCACTTTAGCCTTGACCTTAGGTCTAACCGCCAAGCGTCGAGGAGGAGAATATATTTCGTCACCCGTAAAGCCTTGGAAGGATGGAGAGGTTGCAGGGTAGAAGAAACAGTCACGCCCAAGGTGATCCTTGGGTGTCCACCTTACCTACCTCGACCAACAGGTCGTCTATACCTACCATAGGTTCAACATTAATATCGAGGGTCGCGACATCCGTAGAGATATCCTGGTCTTGATCAGTTAATGAGGCAGCAGCTGTTGTTGGATGAAGGCGATAGTCGGAGCCGCATCTACCGGTCGACGTATCCTGTCGCCTTGCCTCCGGGGAAGATTAATAATGCCAACCGCTTCTCCAGGATGTAGGGCTGTCCCATAGCGGCGTTTTTCCCAAAACCGCCGACCCAGGCCCGCAGGGTAGCCATGCGGTATCCCTTACTGCCGGCGCCTGGAAGAGAGGGCGTAGTTTAGATTTAAAGAGTCACTTAAAACTAAAACTTAAAGTATTAACTTAAACTAGATGCCTTAATTAAGTTAAAGTAAATGATGAAAACTTAAGCACTAAAATAGAAGCGGAGCAGCTACTGGAGATGGAATACTTACCCTTCCAAAAGCTGGCTCACCAGATCGTAACATATGGTACACGTCTCATGGTACCAGACCTGGATGTCCCCGTGCGGAGTTCGCGCATGGAGCATGGGACCAAGGCAAACTTTCGTGTCCACATGGGTCCTGAAGTGTGGCGGAACATCCCGGATGCTCACAGTTGGTGGCCTGTAAGTGAAAGACACATGAGTATCTTAAAAACATCACTTACAGACTAAAGGACAGAAGAACTCCTTGTTGCATGCCGGAGCTCGGAAAAAATTTGGCATAACCCTCCCTGCATCGCCTGAATAGGCTATAATCCCGGAGAGATCCGGTAAAACATGTAAGGGAGGGGGGATGGTTTAAGGTACTTAAGATAAACTTATAGATAACTTAAACCTAAACACAAGCGAACCGGACTAAGTCCAGTGCGTAGCGGAGTGTAGTAACTCAGCAATACAGTAAGGTTAGCAGAGACCCACTGTATGCTCCGGTCCCACTCTACTGGGTGGACTAACATCTTCCGCTGGATACCAGGACTCCGATCAGGAAGGAGCCACCCTAGTAAGGCGGGAAAGGCGAGAAGACATACAGGCTCGAGCTAGCCCGGAGCGACAAGGAAGCGCGGAGGGGGGGAAAGGCCAGCACCCCCCACTACGTACCACCCGGCCGGACCGAGAAGCCGGAGAGGTCGAGACCAGTCTGGGTCTGTCCCGACTCCCTAGCCCCTCCGCCTGAGGGGAGAGAGGGAGGCAGGCTCGGGTATGCGGAGCGAGCATGGGCAGACCGACCCACCCCCGCCCGACTCATGGAAGAGCGGGAGGGGGGGGAGGAGGGGGGGAAGGGTGACTGGACAGCGTCTGGCTGCGTCCCTTGATCACGAAGTGACCACGACGGCGGTAAGACCAAATACGACAACTAAGCCTAGGACAACCAACTGATCAGAGATGCTATCGGGAAGCAAACTGAACTGAAAAGCGGTAGCATATAGGCCCACTGGGCCAAAACCAACTGATCGAGAGATGCTATAGGGAAGCAACCGAACTGATGAGCGGTAGTATAGGCTCAATGAGCCAGGACCTAGCTAAGCCAGACGCCTAACTAACCCAACTATAACAAAATCACAGTATAATGAAATAAAAATGAAAGAAAGAAAGCAATATAGCAGGAGGAAGAAAAAATCCAGGAGTGTACGACTAACCCGAAGGCAAGTCTACCACTCAAAGCTAGTCAGAGGCCGATACTAAGAACCTGGACTAGGGTCTGGATAGAAGAAGCCTACATAAGGTAAAATCCATGCATGCATGATAACCTGAGTAGACCGTATCCTAAGTAAAGCGGATAATAATATAGAGCGTACATAAATAAGGGGATGTTCTAGGTATGGGAGACCAAGAACGAACCCACCACGAGGCAGAACTATGCTGCCATGCTTCCGACCCCGAGATCGTATTATACCTCAAAAAAACGGCAAAATACTGTCTCAGGGCCGGAAAAAACCAAACTAACCGTAATTACTGAGTACTTAACTTAGCTGCTGCGATAGCTGCACGCTCCATGATAGATAATCCAATGAAAGGGCACAAAAAACACAGAGAGAAAAAATAAACACGTGTGACTCGTGTGCGCTAACTGAAAAGGATGACCACCAGGCGCAGCAGTCGGCAGCATGGGATGGAGTATGTAGTAGTACGAGCTGCTCACTCTGTGGGTCGGCTCCCCTCTTGGAGGGTTTTTGTAGTGGGAGATTTTCTATTGCATTTGGCTCGTGGTAGTGGTCTCACTCGCCTAGTGTTCATACCGACACCCTCCTGGAGGGTGAGCGAGTCAGTTATACTGACCTTTTGTTTTTTCTTTATTTTATTTTATTCTCTGGTATGTGTTAGTACATTTACCCTAGAAATAATAGATTAAAGGATATTTCGCGCAGGCGACACGAGCTGAGCCCAGAAATAATAATTTTAATAAAACTGTTGTTTAATGTACTGTATGCAATTATATTTAATTAATTATTGTGATATTATCAGATTGTAATTTATGAACACAGTGATCAAGTACCATTTTCATTCTGATTATGTTTACATTCATAAAATCATCAGCCGACTGCATTTTACCCACATCCTCACAGCCATTAGCTGCTAAACCGTAAATTTAGTGACATATTTCATAAAACTTTCACCTCCATTGCGGGAAGGATGAATAAAGATTTTGTATTTTTGGAAGTCTTTGAAAATTAGAAAATTTTTAACAAGTCAACAACTGTAATGTAACCTTTAATAAACATGTGTTACTTAAGATAACCGACATCTGGAAACGGCTTTCTCAATTCGATTGTTTTGTCAGTACTTGTTATTTATGCCAGGGTCTCTTATGCAGAAGTAGGTGGTTGTTGATTATAAGAAATAGTAATGAATTCTCAGACAGATCACAAGGTTGGTAAGCTTGATATATGAAGATTCACGTTTAACCTATAAACTTTTGCTTCTAGGTCTATTTGGCAGTTTAAAGCTAGCAGGTAGATACCAAAACTGAGACAGGCATAGAGAGAGAGAGAGAGAGAGAGAGCCGAGAGAGAGAGAGAGAGAGAGAGAGAGAGAAGAAAATTTTTCCAGTTGGCAAAAATTTCAATTGACAAAAATTTTCAATTTGTACATTTCCAGTTCAGTATTTTGCTGTTTTGTGAAATATCACATTATTTACACAGGATATTGTATAGAATATCTTACAGATTTAATTATTATATTTTTTACAATAATTATCATGCATCTGGGAACCCTGGCTTTGTTTTCCATCTCCCGCTGCTAGTTAGCATTGCTGTTAGGGACATCATCACCATTTAAAACCTTCACAGTTGCGTGGCCGATTTGAAAATGATGCTTAAGTGTACATTCATACTAAAGTAGAATTATCATGTAAGAAATGTGTATCTCCATAAATTCTCTTGTTATTTAAACCTGCGTTATTCGAGAGGTAATTGAACATTTATCTAAATTAATTGACCAATTTTTATACTGATTCTTAAGAACCTATTACTCTTAAATGAAGACCTTAGGGTTATGCCAGGAAGGTAAAGCTTACATCCTTTGCCTGATCAAAATAAAAATATTTTGTTAGTGATTATTTTCCTTTGGTTTTATATCTCAGATTTATAATCCAACTAGCTACCACTTAACAGTGTTAGAAATTAACAGTAGGCTGAGCTGGATCTTTATTCAAATGCCACTTACTACCCCTGCATTATTATTAAGGAAGCTGTTAAGTGCTCAAGCATATTGAAATATATTTTTTAGTTTGAGTCAGATTGTGTTGTTAAAAATCTTATTAAATTGTGAACATACAGATTGTAAACATTTGAAGATGTCTAGAATTTGCAGACAGTGGAAAATGAATTAAACTATGGTTTAAAATGTGCATAAGTCTAATTTCTAAGCAGATGTCTATTGCAGGTTGAAAGGACAGCAATGCAACCCCTCTTAGGGAATCTGCCACTCTTTCCTGATCATGAAGCATTGAGAAAAATCAACAATACCATCTTAGAACATCAGACAGTTTTACTGAGGTTTAAATGAAATATGACAATAGTTATGGTTTCTGTATATGTGATGTAAATGATGAGTACTACCTGTAAAATTTGATGTATCATTTCTAGTGACTATACTTGAATTATTTTATTTATTACTTTTTATCTTTCATATTTACATTTTACGTATTTTCTTTTTAGTGGGAACAATCAGGAAGTGGTGGATGCTTTGTCTTCAGTGTTAAGGGGACTCAACCATGAGAGCATAGATGTCCGACTCTTTGCTCTAAGTCGCCTTCGTCACACTTTGCGTCACAACCAGGGAACAGTCCATCATCTCACTACAGACTCCGATAATGTTCATCCTGTTATTTCAGAACTTTTTAGTAATCTGCTTGGTGAGTTACCCATGTGTCACCCTATCCTTTCTGATTCATAATGATGCAGAGGTAGGCATTTTATTTGGTTGTGTATTTTTATTAAATTTTTACTTCTTTTGAAGGCCAGTGTCGTGAAGTCGATGAAGAACTACAGACAAGTGTAGCAGAATGTCTAGGTCTGTTGGGAGCCATTGATCCCACAAGGCTGTACACACAAACCAACATCAAAGGTAACCAATCAGATTTTTTTCACAATTCAAATGTTCTGTATCAAAAACAGCTATTTTGTATTTGTGACTTACCCAGTAATTATATAGCTAAGAGTTTCTACTCAATGACATCCTAAATTCAGATTTCGCGGGTAGGGCTTTGATGGCTCAGTCTAGGTATACAGTGCTGTCCCCCTATGGCTTGACGAAACATAGAGTGCTCACTGCAGCTTGTTCTTATTTTTTGGTTATATCACCGGATTTCGGTAGTGTTTCAACCACTTGAACACACTCATAGCCTTTGAGCAGGATGAGTCTTGTCTTTTATTTGTTTTGTTTAGATTATCATCAGGCCGGATACTTGTAGAGTCCGGGAATAACAATGGCCTTATAAATAGTTCTTGAATGGATGACTATTCAAGTAGATCAAATACTTTTGCATTATCTTTTTACTTATTGGGCTTAATGTGTAAGTCATCGGTTGAGAATTACCTTTAGTAAACTGGATGTTATTTCATTCCTTTAGGCCAAACTTTCCTTTTTAGAATTTGTTTACTGGTCATGAGCTATTGGCAAGACACTGGTAATAGTTACCATAGAGCAATCCTTTTGCACTCGTGATCGTTCACCGGACTTAGGCTATTCTCAAGCCTAGGGTAAATGATTACCTTAAAGTAATTCTAGAATGTTATCCTTTCTTTTATCCCAAAACTTTTGCATTTATTTACTTACTGGGATTAGGCTACATGTAAGTTGCCCGTTAATGATTACTTCTAAAGTAATTCTTGACCATTGCAGGAATGTTTGCATCCATTCTATTAGGTGATATTTTTGCTTTTGTGATTTTGTTTACCGATCACAGACTAGTCGCAAACATGCATATTTGGTTCTAACCTCCAACTTGCTTGGCATACTGGAGCTCAGGCCACTTGAGTCAATTATTGGGGTGCGACCTGGTGTACAATCAGTTATTGAATTTGATTACTTTGAATTCCTGATAATTCTAATTCTACTAATGTAATCGGTTATTTGTAAATATTTGTTTTATTCTTTTATATTACAGTCAGATTTGCATTGAGACTGTCCTCCTCCACATCAGGGAGAAGACATACCTACCTGTAGTCAAAGGGAGTCTGAGGGGGTTGCCCCTGGTAGTTGTCCCCTTGTCGAACCTATTGCTATTCTAGATATCGGCAGACAGCCACTGAAAAGGTGTCTTTTGATGCGTTTATGGGTTTTTACTGAACACGCTGGAAAAGTTTTAATTTTGAGCATCCTGTACTAGTGCCTAGGCTTTTCAACTCCACTCAACTCTCTGTTCCCTTGATTTAACTAGTTGTAGGAAGAGAGCCCAAGTTCGATTCTAGGCTCTCGGCCAACGTGGAATCAGAGGAATTTATTTCTGGTGATAGAAGTTCATTTCTCGATATAATGTAGTTCAAGTTCATTTCTCGGTATAATGTGGTTCGAACCCCACAACAAGCTGTAGGTCCTGTTGCTAGGTGACCAGTTGGTTCCTATCCACATAAAAAAATCTAATCCTTCAGGAGAGCTGTTAATCAGCTCAGTGGTCCTGGTTAAACTAAGATATACTTCACTTTACTTCTCCCTTCTGGAACTGTATTCGCCTCAGCAAAAAGTGTTTTAGCTGAGGCAAATACATTTTTCCTAAGTCTGTACTTTGCTATCATCACTGCAAGTTGATGAGACATCTAGTGGTTTTGTTTGGCAACAACACCACATATTGTTTGTATTATCACTAAACAAGAGATTGCTTTCCCTCGTGGTTCGATTTGTAACATGCAGTTGGTTGAGTGTATCAGTTGTACATGTGATAGCTCTATAAGACGCAATGCATGCCATGACAAAATGTACTACCGGGCACTCAGCCTACGGAGTCAAGTGAGTGTCTTCTCACTGAGATCTTGTTCGTCCTAGGGTTAGCACCTAACTCGTATCTCTGCCCGACCATCACAGACTTATGTCTCTGGTTGGCTTTAGAGTCTGGCTTATGGTTCCTGTTTTGGGCTCCTCAGTTACCATTGCGAGAATCGTCAGACTGAGACATAGAGTTATGTCTCGTTAGATTCAGCATTGTCTTTCTGTTTACTTTTTTGTCTTCTCTTTTCTCTTAGTTTGCAAAAGTGTTCAACTACTAGTTGTTAACCATGATTTGGAGTGAACATTAGAAGACTTTGCCTGCCCTGATGCTCTGCTTCCATGGTAAACACAAGAGTCACTCCCTGACAAGAACAGTTCGTCAAGCAGTACATTCCTGTTTGTTTACATGGCTGAAGACTTCCAGCCTTCATTGCAACAGGATTCAGAGGACCATCCATTCCCTAGGAAGTTACGGTAATAACTTGTCTCTTTCTCTGTCTTAAACGTGTGGTCTTCCATTTTATAAGGGCTTCATGTTTGAGACACAGTGTTATGGAGTGTCTTTTGGCCTTGTTTTGAGCAAAGATAAGGATATAAGAACAGCCTCTTCATCCTTAGTTTTCAGTCATTTGTTGCTCTTTAAGCCCATTCTGCTATCAATCTACCGGAGGCATAAACGATCTTTGCTTATCATATTTGTTTTCTTTTTATGTAACCTTAAAAAAAAGAGGTCAAAATTTTTCAATACCTGAAGGCCATTGTTAGTGACTGGCATGACCATTGTGTAAGGAAGCATAAGATGTTCTATTATCTCTTCACCTTTTCAGTAAGGTGTTGAGTTTGGAGAGTCAGTGGGTACGTGTACCTGGAAGCACCCACCACTCTCAGTGGATGGGTCATAACGTTATTTCAGTGTAGGTATCAGTATTTTCTGGTTGTCCTTATATTGCTGCTGCACCCAGGGGCAAGGTTGGGGCATCTATCATACTTTGCTAGCCATAGGATTATTCCCCTTGCTGCAAAGTTCCCCTCAAGTAGGAGGTGACCCGTTGGCTTTACTGCCACGCCACTACGAGTTAAGATGAGCACCAACCAGAGGCAGTATTCACCTCCATAGCTCTCTTAATTGATAGGAATACAAGCATTGTTTTTCCAGGGCTAGCAACTTTATATTTCAAATTCATCACATGATTTAAAGCTTGGAGTAGAATATGTCCATGATCCCACCTCCATTCAGTGTGGAATCCGCTATATAATTAGTGGGTAAGTCACATATACAAAAATGATATTTTGTTTATAATAACTAATAGTTTTGTATATATTTACACAGTATTATATGATCAGATCCCAACTACCTCCCCTCTAATGGGTATTATGCATAAAACATAGTTGACGTAGTATGCTGAGTCGTTCCTAGTAATGCCGTAGTGGGAGGGCACTTCATACCTACACTGAGCCATCGAAACGCTACCACCCCGAAATTTGAATTTAGGCTGCTGTCGAGTAGAAATTCTTAGCTATATAATTACTGGGTAAGTTTATATAAGACCTAATTTTATTATAAAACAATCATTCTGGCAGTAATGTTGTTTTTTTAACAAACCTAATTTTATAAATAAATAATATTATATAAAAAACCTTTGCCTATAATGCAAGTTCCCTCCTTACAACTCCACTGTTTTCCTCTTATCTCATACCCAACAAGTTTTGTTCAGAATGGTGAATCCACCCTCACACATGGAAGCTACTGGCTGATTACAAAACTTTTTTCTATTCTCATTTCATCATTGATTAAAGCTTCTAGGACTCATGTTTGGATAACTAAATCACCAAATATAAGTAATGTGTTTGATAGTTTTTAAAACATTGGTTATTTTACAGCTGTTCTGATTATATTGCTTGATAAATTTTGAGGACTGTTAAATTTCATTGATCTTTAATTCTCTACGCTTTATTTTGTGTACTTATTCATATTTTATTCTTTTAAAGAGGAGATGAGCAAGATTCATTTAAGCATTGAATCAGAGTTATTCATTTTGGAGTTGGTAACGGAACTGGGTCTAGCGTTTTGGCTGCTACTGATGGAAACAGCCAGACGTGTGCTTCCTACGCAATGCAGGTAGGTAGGCAGTTACTGTTGTTGACTATATTTTGTATAGAATTTGAAGATTAATAGTCTTTAAATTTCTTATTTGCAAAGTAATGAAAACGATTCTGTTTTAATAGAAGGTGTAGAATGTCTCAGATGTTACTATTTTAAATGGTCTTAGTTCATTCCTGATATTGGGATTTCCCTCTATAATAATTTTCAATATGGAGAGAGAGGATATATGTATATTGCACATTTTAATTATGAAGGAGTTTCATAAAAACCTTTCTACTTATAATACTCCATTTCATTGTTGCCAAATTGCTTAAGATGCTCACTTCCTAAAACAGAATACTAATAGTAGATAGGTAAGTGTGTGATTACCGTATATTTGTTTCGGCGTATAAGTCGACCGGAAGATAAGTCGACCCCCCCAATTCCTGAGTAAATTTTTATGATTTTAACTAATATCGGGTATATTAGTCGACCTATAAAATGTGAGGCCCCAATCGTACGCTCAAAATAAGCAGCAGGGTAAAATGTATCATATAAAATAATCTGAATGTTATTATAGTACGATAGTTGCTCTACTTACCATAAGAAATACAGGTAATATACTCGGTATATTAACAAATCTGTGTATATATAAAAGATGAATACCGGCAAATATTATTAGAAATGACGAAACGAAAGATACGTTACTTGAGTGTAATGTAAACAAACAAAGCGCTAACTAACGCTGCTAACATACAGCCTACGTATGGACTATGCTATTGTACAAACTGCCACTCAAGTTAATGTTTTGATTGGGTTGTTAAAACGACGTGCGTTTTTTATTTTATTATTATGTTGGAATATTCCTTGACCATTGTTCTTCTATGGCACAAACAGGCTCATTTGAGGGAAAACGAACCTGCAGTTGATTCACCAGATTCAAACTGGGATCCTTATGATGAAACCGTGAATGATAATTTGTCTGATGAATTGTTTAATTCAAGTGACGATGACTCGATTAATTTTGAAGGATTTTAAATACATACTTACTATTAATACAATTTTTTTTTTTTATTTTATTTAAAGTGATAAATAAAGATTTCATCCTCATAAATGTTTTTGAACAATACCCCGGTAAATACAAAACTGTCAGAGTGAACGCATCCTTCTCAATTACTGTACTACAAATAGCTACGCAATGCTTACACTTGCTGTGCGAATTGGGGTTTCTTCAAGTTACTTTGATTTGTTTCATTTATTTAAGGTAATGGATGTTTCTAATGTATTATTATGTCGTATTACAGTGTGAAATGTTTTTAATACTGGTAGTACATGCATAGTTACCTCAACAAGGCTGTCATTGTTATTAGCCAACTGTGAAGCCTGGATTCCTGTACCGATACGCAAAATAAATAAAGATTCACTTTTTGTTACGTTAGATAAGTCGACCCACTAATTTTGGCATGATTTTTTTGGGGCTAAAGGGTCGACTTATACGCCGAAATATACGGTATATCCATGGATAAATTTGGTGTCCAGCAGTTAAGTGGTCATTTTTCCTCTTTTATCTTAAAAAAAAAACTTTGGATAAGGGAGGGTTGGAGGATGAATTCCACCATTATTATGGTTTTGTGTAAAGAATTCATTGTGTTTTTAACCGTTTTGGCCTTTTATACCCTCGTAAACATTATGCCTGTTGGAAGTGACAAGTGAATTGAGTGGTATGTGTAAAATCTTTACCATTCCTGTTTTGTTCAAAGATCTGTAATTTCTGACAATTTTCAAGGTACACATGCTTTATTTTGTTTAATTTTGCTGCTAAATGATTATACAGTGGCATAAAAATGTCCGCCAAAACAAGTTTATGCTGGTGGAATACAGTGGTCCCCCATATTTGCAGGGAGATGCATGTCAGACTCCCCTGCAAATATTGGAACCAACCCCTATAAAAAGGCATAAAACAGCCTATTTTTCTTAGTTAAAACAAGAGAAAACCCACTAAAAAACTATACTTGGTTTTTATAATAGTTTTACCACAAAAAGTGCATTTTATGATAAAATTGATAAAAAAAAAACCAGGAATTTGTGGATATTTCTCATAGAAAAATACTGCGAATAGGTGAATTTCCCACGATATTTGGGGGGATATGTTCCAGAGAGAAATCTGCAAATGCGAGTCTATAAATCTGGAGAATGTGAATACAGGGGGTCCACTGTAATGAGTAGAAATGACAAAATACAAGAAAATTTGCCCTTTCCCCTACAGATGTGCCAAAAATCTGTTTGCCATAATTTTTTTATTTCTACAGGACACCCAGATAAGTTGTAATTATAGCAAGGAAAAGATAAGAAAATTAACGCTAAAATAACATCATATTTTCCATAAGAAAAATGAGACCCACTCAGTACAAGATAAAAACTCCCTATTCCTGTTTTTGCATTTTTTTAAAAAGCTCTGTGGTGTGGTAGAATTATTTTAATAATGATAATAAAACAACAGTCATGGCATATAAGGCAACTTTGTCAGTCAGAACCATTGCTTTGTAGGTTTGGAATTGATTCTAGTATAGAAATATGACAAATTTTGAATCAATTTGTCATTTTTATAGCTAACAAACCTTTGGTCTTAACACAATAATCCTCTTGCGCCAGCCGGAAACTGGTTAAAAACAATCAAAGATTGTAAAACAAGGAATATGTGGCATCTGGCAACTCATGCGTATATGAGGTGGAAGCTGGTCACCGACCAGGTATAGAAGCCCATGACACGTCAGTCTTTCTTTGACTCCCTTGGAGAGTAGTCGCTTGCGCTCTCCATCCCAAGCCAGTTGCTTTTTTTGCCCGTGATTTCTTTTGTTTGTTTCAATGTGTTTGTGTGTGCCTTGTTGATTATTATGGAGTCTTCCAATTCTTCTAGGCCTCATCAATGCATAAATTGTTCCTTCACTTCTCTGGACTTTTACACTGTAAAAGCCAGCTCCTGCAAGGCTTCCCATTACCTGATCCCTGAATAAGGTTCTTAGACTCTTGTCATCCCCTCAATTTAGTAGGTCCAGTGTAACTAATAACTCATATGCTACAAAAGGCAATCTTCTTGATCCTTTGGTATCAGGTGCTTTAATTAGCGATCGGGGCTTTTAGACGGGGACGGAATATGTTTTCTTCACTATTACACCAAGGTGTCTCCTTGCAAATCATTTCTGGCCAAGAATGAGGACCTTTTAAATGGCAAAATCCCCTTTCTGATAAGGGAACTCTGTATTTTACCAAAACATTATGCCTGGTCAAGGACTCAAAGTTTACAAGGGTGTCAGATTAAACATCCCAGATGATCCTGTTTTTCCTACACCCTAGTACAAACAAACCATTATTTTAGTTTCCCTCGTTAAAAAGTCAGACCCGCACTCCTTTCCTAAGTCACATGACATCCAGAAGGTGAGAACTTCATTTTTGTTCTTCGAAAATATTTCTTTTGAAGCAGTCTCCAAGTGTACAGGGTGGTTATTAGAGGTAATATTCCTGAACCAGAGAATGTACTATAATCCTGCAAACAAACCTGACATAGTTAAGTGATTCACCTTAAAACCACAAGAGGATATCATGTACCGTACAATATAGGTTTGTGGGTTTCGTGTTCTTTATTGCCAAATCCTAATGGGTATCCAGAATAAAGAAAACTGTTGATATCCAGTTACTCTTCCTTGAATAAAAAATTCTTGAAATACTGCTACTATGAGAGTGGTGGTCATGCTGTGATATTGCCAGGGAAGGCAGAGTAATCCTGCAGCCAAGCCAGACCCGACTTAATAAGGCAAGTCTCCGTAGAACACGGAAATGATACATTATAGGTTCGTGTGTTGTTATTGTTCTTCATTGCCGAGAAAATTGTGATAATTTGTAACTATTACTTCAGACCAAAAATTCATCTTGGTTGTTGGGATTTGTTAATAGGAGGTAAGCCATTTTGTCACCAGTCAGTTGCTGTGAAATAAACAATCAGGTTTTGACTTATGTAAAACATGTATTTGGTGTCTGCATTGAGTTTGCCAACCAAACCACTCTCCCTAATTGAAAGGCATGGGACTGGGGTGAACATTTATCTTGCACAGACCTGGCATGTTATGAGGAAGATAGCCATCATACCCTCTGCTGTCCTATCTGTGCAAGTAGGATGAAGGGAAGACCGAGGTAGTCTAAGTGGACAGGAGATAGTAGAGCCCTCTTGTCCTGAGTCCTGTATATTCTATCACTGTGCCAACAGTCACTACATATTTCAGGCCAACAGCAATAATACGAGAATTCTTTGAGATTGGTTGCTCTGTCTTATGGAGCTTCGACAAGTGAACTCCAAAATGGTTTTTCCTACATCAAAACCTAGTTTTATGATTAATGGTTTTATATGAGTATACAATACTGAGTTTTCATTGGAATTTAATTTACTCCTATTTTTTACAATGATAGGAACTGCATGTAGCTATGCATCTATAATATAATGTATTTGAAGTTTTTGTATTGTTTCATGACATATTTTATGCCAGTGTTAAGTTTAATTGTAGTTCACATTCCATGTTCTGCAATAACATAATTTTATTTCATACTTTCAATTTTGAGGGCAGATGTACATAAGTCCAGTGGATATTGTATCTTTTTTTTAGGATATTTTTATTTTGTTCAAAAGTTCACTGGAAATTCATAGTAGTTATATTTATTTTCATACTTAGCAATTAGGTGAAGTCTCAGCGTCATGTGGCTATTATGGAAGTATAGCAATTGATTGACATTGATTACAGGAAATTACAAGAATTTATGGTGTACGAGATAAGAAACCGAAGGTGCTACACATGAAGGTGCAAGAGTTTTGGGACGTTTACCCTATCAGTTTGCAAGAAATTATATTTTCCTCTTTTGACATCAAATATACCGTATCATCTACCATTACCAAACTTTCATCTCTGCCATCGCCATATTTGGCAGTAGCCATGCTAAAACTTTCCATCAGTGGCTTACCAATTGGGCATGTCTTTGGTAGACTTACTGAAGAGTGAAGTAGCCAGCCAGGTAAGTAGTTTGCATCTCTTGAAGATGTTCCATGTCACATGTACTGAAAAATTTTGATGAAGTGTTACTGAAAGCAATGCCAGTCCTGAAAATGATGACACTTTTAAGCCATGCTTCAAATAAATATTAAATATGCATAAAGTCTGTTTGCAGCTGTTGTTTTGTACTTTGAGGGCAGTCATTAATTACAGTCTAGTAAACTAAAGAAAGGACATGGTTTGCCATCATTTTTGTTGTTGTGACAACTGACTTGAAACATTTAGCTGCGATAAAAAAAGCAAACTTTTCATCAGAATGATTGTACTAGTTTTGTCAAGTTGATATTAATTTGAAGACTTAGTTTTCTGACAGTGCATGTGGAGTGTGTGTAAAACTGCTGGATAAAACTTGACTTGAATATTCAGTTGTAATAGCACAAAATTTTAGGCAGAATGCAACCTTGTTTTTTAAAAATTAAGCTCATGTTGTTAATTATTAATTCTTTTTCAGGCTTTTTAAAGCCTTGTAAACCTATTGTCCGAAGAGACTTGACAACAGCCATGTACCTGTTGTCACCTATGCTAGTTTGTATGCTGTGCGAATCACCTGAATACCATGATAAGATATTAGCAGAGGTTTTAGCTGTAATGAGTTGTAAGCAAAAGGATGAGGAAGACAGCATTCATGGTCACCAGAAAGCCAGTAAGAATATTGTTATATTTTAGTTGAGTATTTATTATCAAGGAAACACACTACCTTCTAAGAGGTTATTACAATTTTTTCATTTTAAAGTTTCAAATCTTGGAACTACTTGCAGTGTGTGGTTATGGTTTAAAGGAAGGGAGTACATATAAAAAAATATCCTATACATATTAAGATTTTTTTATGTACTGTAATTAATAACTGGATTATGTTGCATAAAGTTATCTCCATTTGAAATATTATTAGGTCATGTTTGCTTGGAGCCATTAAAAATTTACCTCCTTATCATAGTGCGATAAGTTGTCTCCATATCATAGTATGGCAGTTATCAAGTTATAAGGACATTGGGTGACACCAAAATGATTAGGCCATATTTAAGAAGCAATTAATTTTCACTTCATGTTGGATTTTCTAATTTCAAGCTAAAGATTTACACTTAACTTGACAGAAAATCTAATTAACTTAAATACATAAAAGCTATGGGTGACATTCCCCAGAAACTGATTTTAAAACTAAAGATTTTACTCAAAAATATTTCAGTAATACCTCAGTCTTATGCGATTTGAGTTGCACGAATTCACAATAGCTTGAACTCTTCATTGGAACCTAACTAACTATCATATGTGAGTTTTTCACAGACACACAAATGCAAAAACAACATTTTAGAATCCTTGAGAAACCCTGCAAAAGTGTTGTTTGTTTAATTTTTTTATGTAATTCTTAGGTTTTCAAGCTTGTATGTGTAAGTTAGATAGCATAAAATAATAAAAAAATGTATAATACTTTTTCTCTACTCTCTCTCTCTCTCTCGTTTACTTAGATAAGAGAATTTTTTTTAGGTACGCCTACATGTATGTAATATGTTTATTGAAATTTTCAAATAATAATAATGATAATAATAATGATAATAATAATAATAATAATAATATTAATAATATAATTGCAATTACAAAATAACTATGAAATATTGTTTCCCCTCATCTTTTGTTTTTAACTCCCAGAGAAGCTCAACCCAGAGCTGTCAAATACGTCAAGTTAATATGACAGGTAGGAGGAGTGTTGCCAATTAGTGGTCGGTGATTTTGTTACGTAATTATCTCTCTCTCTCTCTCTCATCTCTACTCTATCTCTCTCTTCCTCCTCTCTCTCAAATCATCTCGTCTCTCTCTCGCTCTCTTCGCTTCTCTCTATCTCCTCTCTCTCCTCGACTCTCTCTCTCTCTCTCTCTCTCATTTTCATTAATCTAATTTTACCTTTACCATCTAGAACTGTAAATGTGCTGTAGTAAAGCATAGACACATAAGAGTCCAAATAAAAAGCACTTTTTGTTCATGAAAAAAAGTTTCAGAAGAAAGAGAAAGAGACAGAATAAAGAATTTATTAAAAGAGGGTGAGAAAATATCTAAAAATAGATCGGTCGGTCGGAATGGGGAAAGAAGAGAGACGTAGTATGCGTGTAATCTTCACACACCCCTATATTTTTACCAATCATTTATTTCTTTTTTTAAGGCTAATATATTAAGCTAACTTTTAAATGAAATTACAGTAACTTGAATTTCATTTAAAAGTTAGCTTAACCCTTAAACGCCGACTGGACGTATTTTTTCGTCGACATTTTTGTCTCTCGGGTGCCGACTGGACGTATTTTACGTCGACATACAAAAGTTTTTTTAAAAATTCGCGGAAAAATACTTTTAGGCCTACCAGCCTAAAACTCTTGAATCACGCGCCTTGGGGTATGCTGGGAGTTCACGGATCAAGGTGTTGTTTTGTTTACAATCGTTACGCAGGCGCGCAAGCGCGAATTTCTTTCTTGCCGCACTAAAAAGTATCTGTGACACATCTCTGAAATTATTTCGTCACTTTGACATAATTTTTGTACCATTTTAAATTAGCCGTTACATAGAGTATTATATATGAAATGTGCGCATTTTTATGTAGAATACAACAAAAAAAATACTCATGATTGTAGCTTTTATCAGTTTTAAGATATTTTCATATAAATAACGATAAGTGTGCCAAAATTTCAACCTTCGGTTTCAACTTTGACTCTCAACAGAAATGGTCGAAAAAATGCAATTGTAAGGCTAAAACTCTTAGATTTTAGTAATATTCAATCATTTATCTTAATTTTGCAACTAATTGGAAGTCTCTAGCACAATATTTCGATTTATGGTGAATTTATGAAAACACTTTTTCCTTACGTCCGCGCGGTAACTCTTCCGAAAATAATCATACATGCGATTGTGGTAATGTTTGCACCCTTTTAAATTAGCCGCCGTTACATAAAGTTTTATATATGAAAATGTGCGCAATTTTCATGCACAATACAACTAAAAACAACCCATGGTTGTAGCTTTTATCAATTTTGAAATATTTCATATAAAAAATGATAAGTGACAAATTTTCAACCTTCGGTCAATTTTTGACTCTACCGAAATGGTCGAAAACGCAAATTGTAAGCTAAAACGCCTATATTCTAGTAATATTCAAGCATTTACCTTCATTTGCAACAAATTGGAAGTCTCTAGCACAATATTTCGATTTATGGTGAATTTATGAAAAAAATAACATTTTCTTTACGTCCGCGCGGTAACTCTTCCGAAAAAATCATACGTGCGATTGTGGTAATGTTTGCACCATTTTAAATTAGCCGTTACATAACGTTTTATATATGAAAATGTGCGCAATTTCATGTATAATACAACAATAAATAGTTGAAGGTTGTAGCTATTCTCATTTTCGAAATATTTGCATATAAATCACGATAAATAGAAAAAAAACCACGTTCGGTCAAATTTGACTCTACCGAAATGGTCGAAAAACGCAATTGTAAGATAAAACTCTTACAGTCTAGTAATATTCAGTCATTTATCTTCATTGTGAAACAAATTCGAAGTCTCTAGCACAATATTTAAATTTATGGTGAATTTTTAAAAAAACTTTCCTTCCCTCCGCGCGCGGATTCTCCGCCACAAATCTCCGAAATGCGTAAGTCCCATTCTCGGAATATTTGCTCCATTTCATATTAGGCATTTCATAGAGTTTTATATATGAAAATGTGCGCATTTCATGTAGAATAAAACGAAAAATATTTGAAAAGTTTGTAGCTTTTCTTATTTCCGAAATAATTGCATATAAAAAAAATATATATAAAAAAATTTGACATTCAGTCAACTTTAGCTCGTCAGTATAGGTCGAAAACTGCATTTGTAAGCTAATATTCTTACAGTATAGTAATATTCAATCATTTGTCTTCATTCTGAAACATATTGGAAGTCTCTAGGACAATATTTAGATTTTATGGTGAATTTTTGAAAAAAGAAAAAATAAAAAATGTGTTTACGTAAGCGCTTTACGAATTCATGCATTATTTTGTGATAATATTTTCTCTGTGTTGCTTTTATCGTTTACAATGTGTTATATATCAAATGATCGCAATTTAGTGCACATTACAACGAAAAAAAAAAGTAACTTGTTACCTTCAACCGTTTTGCGCACAGCGCGATTTGAATACAATTATATATGAAATTTCGTTTTTGCGCTAGCATATATCGCATTATTTTATATATGATAACTGATAATTTTTTTCATTCTGATGGTTGCATACTAAACTTCAAGCAATGACAAAAAAAGGAGCCAAAAATGAACTCTTAATCTTGAAAACTAAGCGCGTTGTGATTTTTTGAAAAAAATATTTTTTCCGCTTACGCGCTCACTCTCAAACCCCTCCGGCATACGGGAGTCATTTTTTTATTTACCGCTCCGGCGTTTAAGGGTTAATAGTACTTAGTGAGCATGATTAAGGCCATATTTGGTGTTAAAAATAGAAGTATGCATTTATTAGCATTTTGTTTATACGGAAGCAAACCTTCGGTCTTAAGAATAAGATCATTTCTAGCGCCTAGCTGGATCTGGTTAAAAAACAGATGAAAGCAAGGAATCTTGTGACATTGGCAACGCTTGCGTAGATCGGGTGAAGAGTGGTCAAGGGCCACTCACCTACGCCACCGCGTCAGTCTTTTATCACGTGTAGCAGGTGCCATTCTAGTTTTTGTACTATAACGATTCTTTGCACGGAATGCCAAGGGCATGGCCTAAAGAGCAGTGGAAGTCGTTTTATAGAAAGAAAGAACATCGGAGGGTTCGACTCTTCTTTATGGTAAGGATTTTGCCTCTTCCCGATGTTTTTGTCTCCTGCAGTATCCAACCCCCATAGTAGTGTTGTTCCTGTGTCTCCTTCCTTTTCTCCCATTGATTCGTCGATGGAAGTATCGGGAGGCCACCAGGCTGATGTTTGTAATGTTGCCCCTTCTTCTTCAGGAGTTAATTTGATTCCCGGGAAGGGGGAGGCTTTTTCATCATTCTCATTTATTCCAGAGTCGGAGGCATCCAAGATGGCAGCGATTTGGAAGACGTTCGGGCTAGGGGGCCCCCCGTTCTTGGAGGGGTTGCTAGCGCACTTTATGGAGGCTCGCTACCCACCTCCTCAGGCTGGCCAGGCCATCCCCCCTCCTCCCAGCCTCGTCTTCATGGGTAGCCTAGGTCAGCCATCTTGTATTGCTCTGGCAGTGTCTGCTACCGCTTCTTTGAGTCGGAGGGAAGCTGTTGCATCAGCCCCGTTGATGACGTCACGGGATCCATTGTCGTGTATTCCTCTGCCAGTCGCGTCTCATTCCTCTTCACACTGAGGGGAAGTCGGGACGTCATCACCACTTGGGATGTCACTCCCGTCGATGACGTCACTCCCAGTCGTCTCGTCTGCACTGCCTCTCTCAGCTGTGACATCATCCCTGCCGCCCAGTTCGCTACATCTCCCTTCCATGTCATCGGAGCCTTCTCTTGCAGATCAGTCTAAGGTTATATGCCAGGCAGTGCTTAAGAGGTTGGACTCTGTTTTGGATGATAAGTTGGCTTCCTTGTCGGTTGGGAAGACTGGAAGGAAATGTGTTGCTTCGTCCCCGCCTCCTGTGAAGAGATCACATAAGAAGCCAGTGCTGTCTTCCTCTCCCTCTTCCCCCTCTACGCCACGTCGGCGTATTAAGTGTTGGAAGGAGGGAGGAACAATGCGGGCGTGTTCTTGAGAGTGTTGGTGTTTTGGAGAGTGTTGGTATATCTTCCCTTGTGCAATCTGCAGTGGCTGCTTCATCTTCTGCATCGAATCACGGGCGTGTTGCAACCTCCCCTGTCCGTGCACATCGCAAGCGTGTTGCAACCTCCCCTGTCCATGCACATCGTAAGCATGTTGCAACCTCCCCTATCCATGCATATGATGCAAGTGCTCCTTCTTCTCCAAGGCCTATTCGTTGCCTTAAGGATCTCAAGGCGCCTGTCAAGAGGTCGAAGGTGGTGAGCGTGGAGTTGGTGCAGCAGGAGTGTTTGCCTGCCCCTCTCACTGGTGCTTCCAAGAGTTCGACTCTCGGGGATTCTCCTTCGATCTTGAGTGTTCGGGATTCCTCTCCAATTCACATTCGTATGTTTGCCTTGCCCGTGACCATTCACGGACATGTTAATAAGTCATCTGTTGGAGGAGTACGTAGTGATGTTCTTAGTGTTAGAGTGGGTTCGTCTCAGGAGCTGACGCGTGGACCCAGCCCAGACAGGTTAGTTAGTGTTTCGGGCTGTTTGGCTGCTGATCCTTCCATTAATTTTAATGGGGAAGGTGCCTTAGAGGAGCCTACACATCCTTCTCATCGTCAGTCTCCATTGCCGGAGCAGGAGGAGGGAGACACGTAAGAGTTTTTGTCTTCCTTTTTGGATGTTGTTGATCTCATTTGTAGGTTCAACAATTTGGAAAGTATTACTCAGGCTCAGTCGTCTTACACTCCTTCTTGCTTGGAAGCCTTGGTGGGAGCTACACAGGATCCCAAATCATCTCTTCAGCCTCCTTTGTCGGGACACGTCCAGTCGGTCTTGCATAAGGTTAACGCCTATGTTTTAGACCGGGCCAGTTTGGCTTCACTAGGGGCTCTGCCAAGCTACTACCCCCGCCTCTCACGAGACATGCTATGAGCTCTGCATTTTGTTGTCACGCATCTTAACCCAGACGTCATTCACCTGAAGCCGGGACTGACTTTGGAACAGGTGAGGTCAATGGCTCCGTCCTTGTCTCTGCAAGATGCCTCAGCATTGGAATCTATGGCAGCCTCCATGTTGCAGACGGTTTCTTGGCTGGACTTCTGGTCTGTGGTCATTGCCAAGATAGCTTCCGACAGGTCCCCGGAAGGTTGGGTGAGTGCCCTGCCTCACTTGCCAGTCTGTTGCAGTCCGGAGGCAAGTGTTACGACCATTCGCCTCTTAATACTCTTCCTGCATTTCACTGATGCAAGTACGAAGCGGAGCTCCAAACGGCCATAGACAATAAATAATAAGACACTTAATGATGCCTTAACTTAACTTATTTTTATAATAGAGCTCTTATCCAAATTTAAATAGCATTAAATTTAAGTATGATATACGAGTAAATATATAATAACACGGGATAAGGTAAACACTACGAAATTTTGTTATTTTACTTAAAATTAATTAAAGGTCCAATATAAAGATAAGGATTACGATGATAACGAGAATAATTAAACTAAAGCAATAACGAATGTAAATTAACGAAACTTCAGGAACCTTCACATTGTACAGCATTATTTGTTTTTTTTTTTTTAATGACAACCTGAGCAAAAAACAAGCACGGTAAGTAACAACTTAAATCGATTATCAATTACACTGTAGATAATACAGGAAATCAACGTAAATATTAAACACAATAAAATGCAGAAAATACACATCAAAACCCAGCAAGTGCCCAACAGAACCTTAAATGCAATATAGTAATACTTACAAATTAGCAAGTACAAATAATGTAACACTTTTAGATATAATCCAGGGTTATTAACACTATGACAAATCCAAGAAATTTCAATCCCTGGTGGTGCTCCAATGGCCGAGAAGTAAACATCCAAGGACTGAGGAATACAAACACCCAAACAACAAGCAAGGACAACACAGACAGACATGGGAAAAATATGAACTACAAAACATTTACAATCCACACTACAAAATACTTTATTTACATAAATTCAATACTCCAAACATAAATGCAATACTCTTAACACAAGGCGTTTTCATATATGGCTCACCTCAGTGTTAATTTATGGGCTAACCTTCTTCTGATTAGAAGAGATGCAGCTTTGTCTAGGATGGAGAGATCAGTTGACACGGAGTCCTTGCTGGCATTGAGGAATGGAGATCTCTTGGAGTCCCAGTTTTTGTTTCCTTGAACAGAGCTCGAGAATGTGATAGACCGGTGCTGGGCTGACACCAAAGACAGACTGGTGCACCAGGCTTGGTCTAAGTCGGAGTCTCGTCCTCAGAGATGTCTGGCTCCTCCTCCTTCCCCTGTCCAGCAGCAGTCAAGGAGATCGTCGCCTGGTAGGCCGTTGAGGAATTCGAGTTCGGCAGGGCCTTCCCGTTTGACTCAGCCTAGGTCAGAGGATCAGCGCCCCTTTCGCTCTCGTTCCTTTAAGCCAAGAAGGGGCCCAAGGGGCAGAGGTAAAGGGGGCATCGGTAGGTTAGGCGCCTCTCCCTCTCCTGCGCCATGGATGGGGGTTGTGCCTGGCTGGCCATTGGGTCAAGTGGCAGAGTTATGGGGAGGAGAAGTGAGTGGTAGATGTGCTTTGGGTGGGGTACTTACTGCCATTTGACTTCTCTCCTCCTCTGTTGGACAAGTCACAGCTCTGGAAGGTATATCCTCCAGATTCTCTGAAGTTCTTGGCTATTTGGGAGGAAATGCAGAAGATGCTGGGCAAGGATGCGAAAGAGGAAGTGGTGCGTCCGTCTCCGGGGTTCTACAGTCACATCTTCTTGGTGCCCAAGGCGTCGGGAGGATGGAGACCTGTGATTGACTTATTCACCTTGAATAACTTCATCAGGAAGACCCCGCTTTTGGTGTTGGCAGCCGTGAAAGAAAGCAACTTCATGCTGTCGATAGACCTAAGGGACGCATACTTCCAAATCCCTGTTCATCCGACGTCCAGGAAGTTCCTTCACTTCTCTCTTGTGGACAAGGTCTTCGAGTTCAAAGTTTTGTGCTTCGGGCTGACAACAGCCCTTCAAGTGTTCACAAGGGTCTTCTCTCTCTTGTCAAGTTGGACCCATGCTCAGGGGATCCATTTGCTGAGGTACCTCAATGATTGATTAGTCTTGGCAGTTTCCATGGAGAAGCTACTGCAGTACAGGGATCGTCTACTTCGGTTCTGTCTGGAACTGGGCATATTAGTTTCCATATTCAAACTTCACGCCTTGACCGTCGAGCTTCACCAGTGGGAGGTCAGCAATTCGGTAGAGATTCTCAGCCAGGTATATCCCAGGTAAACGTAACGTGGTCGCAGACAAACTCAGTCGCCGGGGTCAGATCCTAGGCGCAGAGTGGTCCTTTCATCAAGTGGTGGCAGACAAGCTTTTCCAGGTTTGGGGGAGACCCATGCTGGACCTTTTTGCGATACGCTTCAATAGGAAGCTGTAGGTGTTCTGTTCAGTGGTTCCAGATCCTTTAGCATTGGCAGTGGACGCATTCCAACATCCCTGGGACAACCTGGAGGTGTATGCCTTCCCTCTGTTTTGTTTGATCCATCAGATTCTGAACAGGCTGATGAGTTCACAGGGTCTTAGGATGACTTTGGTGAGATTCCCCCTTGGCGACATCTTCTGTGTCAGTCCCATGCAGAAAGGTTCCACCAGTCAGTAGAATCCCTGTCTCATCATGGTTGAAGGCTATCAAGTATCTCCTCCGAGCGAGAGGCTTTTCTCAGAGAACAGCTAGGCACATGTACAGCAGTCTTAGAATGTCGACCTCCCCAGTTTACTAAGGCAATTGGGCGATCTACTGTGATTGGTGTCGTAAAGCGGGTTTTTCTCCACTCGCAACCTCTATTCAGCGAATAGCAGACTTTTTAACCTTCCTCAGAGACGAGAAATGTTTGTCTGTTTCTGCCATCAGTGGCTACAGGGCGACCCTGAGTTTGGTGTTACGCCTTAAGGGTATCGACATCTCCTCTTCCTGGGAACTTTCCCTGTTACCTAAAGGGTTTGAGCAGTTGATTTCTCCTAGAGAGCTCAAGCCTCCAATGTATGATGTTTCCTTGGCTCTTAAGAGGTTGCACTAAGAGTCCTTATGAGCCCTTTCGTCGCTCATCTGACAGGAACCTGATGCTCAAGACAGTTTTCCTTCTGGCTTTGGCATCTTCCAAGAAGGGTAGGGAGCAGGGGGTAGGAGAGCTCCATGGTCTGAGCTATGAGGTGAAGCACACTAGGTGTTGGGGGTCGATGTCTTTCAATTTGTCCCTGAATTCGTGGCCACCGAAGACCCAAAATCCCTCGGTGCATGATGACAGGTTCACTTTATTTTCCATTCCTTCAATGACGGACTTTGTGGTGTGATGCTCAAGAGCTTTTGTTGTGCCCTGTCTGGGCCCTGCGTTGCTATCTTAAAAGGACTCAGCACCTTAGACCAGGCTGCTTCAGACTTTTTGTTAGCACAGGCTGTACAAAGAAAGAGGTGTCTAAGAATACTATCTCTTTTTGGATACGGGAAGCCATCAGACAAGCATACTTGACTCTTGATGATTCTACCACCACGTCTGTGCAGGCTAGAGCGCATGACGTTAGAGTTATTGGTCCCTCTCTGGCTTTCTCCAGTAAGTGGTGGACTGTCTCCAGTCCACCACTTACAATGGTATAGGACAGAGATCAGTTATGTGTCTATTCTTGCGACTGTGATACGCAAGCATTTGTGGTTCTTTTTCCCTTTCTCGTTGAAGCGACATCAAGTAGATTTTGTTCTTCTTCAGAATTGGGGAGATTACTCAAACTTCCTGAGTTAACTTCTTAACAACTTTATTTCTCTACTCCATCACTGGAGTATAGGAAAGGTTGGTCAGATGACCGCTCAGTTTGAGGATTTAGGTAGAACTAACTTTACAAGAGGGTCGCATCGATAGCTTAACACTAGCTATCTCAGCGTTTACAAGAAATAATAAGTACGTAGCCATACGGCTCGGAAGTCATGTGTTTCTGCTACAGGTGAGTAGGTCAACCGCTTCCCATTGAAGGTGTTGTGACCTGTTTACAAGAATTGTTGATAAAAGTGTTATACAGACAAATGCAACCAGGCCACTGCAAGCATTGCATGGCATGGTCTAGTTTTACGTCCTGTTATGGCTGTTGATCACCCTCCTATCTCGCCAATGACCCCTTGGGTCATGTGTTTATTTACAGATATGGAAAATGTCTGTATTTAAGTAATGTATCGCATTACATTAGCTCGGTCAGCTACGTGCCAAGCACTGAACATTAAAACTTACGTTAAATATGTTTCATTGGAGTGTGATCTTAGTCATAGCCATAAACAAAGGACTAAGGAATAATATGCAAAAATTAAATGTAAAAAAAATACATACATAATAGACGTAATCATAAGTAAAAAATAATGCATGGAAAATACAGATCCATGTTTAAGATAAATGCATAGTCATGAGGATACATACACAACAGAAAGTACTATAGTTCTGCTGATAATTGCATGACATAAGAATTACATTCTAAAATGCATAATGTTATTAAATGAAACGGTGGTACCATATAAAATAAAAGGTTAGCATGCATACATGAATGGTTATAATAATAGGTAACTGTTTAAAAATAGGTGTTACCGGATAAGGATACATAATTCATATATGATAATGGGTAACTGTTTAGGAATAGGTGTTACCGGATAAGGATATAGATATATAATTCATATGATTGTGCACAAGATATAGATTCCAGGTACGTACACGCACTGACATTTTAATATATAGTGCTTCAATATTTTATTAGGTGCTGGTACTTGGTTATGTCAGTCCATGTTCACCTCCTTCTATCTTAAGGATGTTGCCCACAGATCTGCGGACACGTTTTCCCTCGGTCCTGTGGTGGCTGCCCAACAAATTGTGTAACTCATGGTTGCCCTTAACAGGGCACCTTTGTATCTTAACTAAGATGATTGTGTGGATGAGAGAATGAGCGAGTTAGCTGGTCTCCTTCTTTCTCTTGTACCTTTCCTTCTTCCTTCGGGTGGTTTAAGGAATAGAATGTCCATTCGCTGGATGGTTGATACAGGTGAGTAAGGTAGTCATACTGATAGTGTGGTCATGCAATATACAAATATCTTAACCCGCTATTTGGTAGCATATGTTCCACTCCTTGGCAAGGAGAGGTTGAAAGTAATACCAACCCTGGTGTCTTGGTTTGTTATTGGACAGTCAAAGTTTCTCTTTGGTTCCCTATACAATTGTTATCCCATGTATCATTGTACGTCACTCAGGGTCTGAGTGGTTAGATATCAATTTATCTTGCTTCTCAACGGGCTTCAGTCTCTCTCCAAAAACCATTCCTTTTGAGAGCTGGACTGGTAGGTAGGCCTCCAGCCGGTCTAGGATGTCTTATACCTCCCTCCAAGTATAAGTCTATCCTATTGTTAAGACCGAAGGTTTGTTCGCGTATGAACAAATGACAAATTTTCTAAGACAATTTGTATTTTTCATAGCTACAAACCTGAGGTATTAACATTACGCTGCCCGCCTCTAGCCTCCCCTCTTTGTGTTACGACATCCTGGTTTGGGAAAGACTGATGCATGATCATAGGTGAATGGTCTTCGACCATCCTTCACCTGATCTACGCATGCATTGCCAGATATCACAAGATTCCTTGCTTTCATCTGTTTTTTAACTGGATCCAGCTAGATGCTAGAAATTATCCTATTTTAAGACCTTAGGTTTGTAGCTATGAAAAATACAAATTGTCTTAAAAAATTTGTAATTTTTTATTGTTTTATCAATTTCATCATAGAATGCACTTTATGTGATAAATCTGTTAAAAAACCAGGTACAATGGACCCCTGTATTCGCGTTCTCTTGATTCGCGGACTCACACATTTGCGGATTTCTCTCTGGAACGTTTCCCCTTATTATTCGCAGAAAATTTGCATATTTGCGGTATTTTTTATATAAGAAATATCCACAAATTCCTTGTTTTCTTGATTAATTTCATCATAAAATGCACTTAATGTAATAAAACTATTGAAAAACCAAGTATGAACGTTTTTAGTCGGTTTTTCTGGAGTTTTAACTAACAAAATAGGTTGTTTTCAGGGTTTTTTTAGGGGTTCCAACTATTCACAGGTTCTAACTATTCACGGGCAGGTCTGGTATGCACCCCCTGCAAATATGGGGGGACCACTGTATAATCATTTTTAGTCTGTTTTTCTTGATTTTTAATGTTGACAATAGGTAAAAATAGGCAGTTTTAAGAGTTTTTATAGGGTTTCATCGATTCGGGTTTGGGGTCTCATATGCACCCCCTGCGAATACGGGGGAACACTGTAAAACTAAAGTGGTACCTTGACCTATGAATATAATTCGTCTGTGGCCGAGCTCGTAGCTCAATTTGCTCGCACATCACATCAGTTTTCCCCGTTGGAAACACTGGAAATGCCTTTAAACCGTTCCAACCCTCAAAGTGCCACCCTATGTTTTTATGTTTCATGTTATTAAATAAGAAAAATAAATTTCTAATTACTAAATATTGTATAAAAACATAAAAGAAAGAGTGTGTAAAGATATACTAATAAGGTTTTATACATTGTACAGGTAGTGTTCAAGTTACAATATGTAATCCGATTTTACAAGAGAGACCAAATTACAATAGCCTAACTTTATCCCATCTAGTTAAATAAGTTCAAAAACACCAAAAGGGCATTTCCTTTGTCTCTTGCAAGAACCCAAAGAAATTTCCATTGGTGAAGCAAAATTCTCCATCTCACAATGTACACACACCTAGCAGATCACACCCACACTGAGATCACCCAGAGGGAGAAAAAAGGAAAATATGAATAAAAATGGGCAAACTAAACCGGCTTTAAAACAGATAGAAAGTAATCACGTCCTATCTTAAAGGCGGTAGGAAAGTAAGTGATAGGTCACGGGACGCCAAGGGCATTCTGGGAACTACAATACCCCGTGACCTGGTATAGATGCCAATAGTCCCTGGGTCTCACAAGTTTTTTCATTAATTCTACCGGTTTCCAGCTTGGCACTACTATTATCCTAATGTTAAGACCTCAGGTTTATTAGTTATGAAAAATACAAATTGGTTAAAAATTTGTCATGGTAACATTATATTGGTTGTGTAAATGTGCACAACCATGAACAACTGAACGAGAAACAATTGATTTTGCTAAGTACAACCGAATTGGATAACAACAACATTCGTTTGGCTTGTGGTTTGTTCTTCCCAGCTTTAAGGCTACTTCAAAAACTTGTAGCCTGAGTTGAAAAGCTCTATAGCTTTCATTTTCCCATCTAGACAATCAACACAACATGATTTCTTGGGCTGTGATGAGCTTTTTTTTCTATATCAATTTTTTTTGGAAGACATTTTAGCTGAAGCCTGTAGAATACAGTATCAAGTCCAAGACAGAATGTTTGGTGTAACACTAATTGGACAAGACATTAACAAAGAATGAAGCATGTTGGATGTTACAGAGGCCTAGTTGTGTAGGTACACCAGAAGAAGCATCTCTCCTCAGTGTATGGCTACTAAATACAGGCAGTCCCAAGTTTATGACAGTCTTGACCTGTACCGTTACGATCTTACGACGCTATTAAATTATATTCGTAAAAAATCTGGCTCCAACATAACACCAAAAACCCAATATTAGGAGGTATATCCAACATATTGCCAAAAACCTGACATTACTGCAGTTCTGACATAAACCCAAAAATCCAGCGTTATGCCAACTTGACATAAACTCAAAAACCTGATGTTACGCCGCTGATTACTCATTGTTTCAATTTACACTGAATGTATCGACCTACAACAAGCCGTAGGAACAGATCTCTGTCTCACTCAGTGGACTGCCTGTACTTCATTTTTTTTTGTCGAGTTACTGTAGTATTGAGCATAGTGTAAGTGCATTCTTTTGCAGTGTGGAAGTTTCCTTGGAGTTTTTCTCTCATTTGTAATTATAAATTCAAATACCCTTATGGTGAATTTTGCATAAGTTGAAGGCTTACTGTATGCATACACATGGTATTTGAAATTTTATATGTGTACCATAGTTTGTTAGCAGTAATGTTAACTATTTTACTATGTCTGGATTGCAATCTCAATGGAAAAGTGAACCACTTTACTATGTCTGGAATGGAATCCAAACAGAAAGGTGAGAACTGTTTCAGTTTTTCCTTTGTCTTTAAAGCTTTTCAGTGAATGCTTATACAGAAAAAAAAGGAAACTGGGAAGTTGAGCAGTCATGAAGGATAACAAAGATTTTTTTTACTGAAATTAGAGAATGTTGTCAGATTTTTTCATTTTGTTTAATGGTTGATGAAGTTTTGTGTGTAAAATTATGTAATATAATTAACAGTATAAAGTTCTGTATCCTAGTTTTTTTAACAGTCTTATGATGATACTATAGTTTTCACCTATGAAAAGGTATATTCATGATGAAATTTTACATCTTAATTTCAGGCAATTAGCAGTTCAGACAGTATTTTCTGCTCTTGACTATGTAAGCAAATGGAGCCAAAAGCAGAGACAAGTTGAAAGTATTGGAAAAAAGCCCCGTGTTGCTTTCGCCTTCACCTGAGCTGAGACAGGTACATATATACATATTACAATAGTTTTATTATGGTATTATGTACAGTATTAAATTTATATAGATTTAGTATGATTTTCAGCTTCAGGTAATGGTAACAATAAAAAATTGCTAAAATTAAGATTTCAGTATTACCAGTAGTAGAGAGTTCTGTAGGTATTGAAGTTTCCTTGAGCATTTTGCTGTAACAAGTTTTAATGTGCATTATGTATTTTCTTAGGTAAATACGTTTCTGGAAAAGATTCCAGCAAACCTGCTAGCACAGACATCTTTTAAGTGTAAAGCATATTCTCGTGCTCTTTTACACATTGAAGCCCATTTGAAAGATAATCCTGAACAGCTGAAGGAGTGTCTTCATTTTCTCCAGGTAAGCTGTACATTGGTTTTCCCTTATAGAGAAGTTTGTGCAAGGGGTTAGCTCTAATCATTATTTCTGGGCTCAGCTCGTGTCGCTGCGCGAAATATCCTTTAATCTATTATTTCTAGGGTAAATGTACTAACACATACCAGAGAATAAATAAAATAAAGAAAAAGGTCAGTATAACTGACTCGCTCACCCTCCAAGAGGGTGTCGGTATGAACACTAGGCGAGTGAGACCACTACCACGAGCCAAATACCAATAGAAATCTCCCACAACAAAAACCCTCCATGAGGAGAGCCGACCACAGAGTGAGCAGCTCGTACTACTACTACTCCATCCCATGCTGCCGACTGCTGCGCCTCTGGTGGCCATCCTTTTCAGTTAGCGCACACGAGTCACACGTGTTATTTTTCTCTCTGTGTTTTTTGTGCCCTTTCGTTGGATTTATCTATAATGGAGCGTGCAGCTATCGCAGCAGCTAAGTTAAGTACTCAGTATTTATGATTAGTTGGTTTTTTCCGACCCTGGGACAGTATTTGCCGTTTTTTAGGTATAAATACGTTCTCGGGGTCGGAAGCATGGCAGCATGGTTCTGCCGCGTGATGGGTTCGTTCTTGGTCTCCCATACCTAGAACATCCCTTATTTATGTACGCTCTATTTGATTATCCGCTTTGTTTAGATTAAGGTCTACTCAGGTTGTCATGCATGCATGTATTTCACCTTATGTAGGCTTGTTCTATCCAGACCCTAGTCAGGTTCTTAGTATCGGCCTCTGACTAGCTTTGAGTGGTAGACTTGCCTCGGGTTAGTCGTACACTCCTGGATTTTTTCTCCTGCTATATTACTTTCTCTCTTTCATTTTATTTATTTATTATATGTATTTTGTCATCGTTAGGTTAGTTTTAGCGTCTGGCTTAGCCTAGGTCCTGGCTCCTAGAGCTATACTACCGCTGATCAGTTCAGTTGCTTCCCTATAGCATCTCTCTATCAGTTGGTTTTAGCCCTGTGGGCCTGTATGCTACCGCTTTTCAGTTCAAGTTGCTTCCCGATAGCTTCTCTCTGATCAGTTGGTTGGCCTAGGTTTGGTTATCGTATCTCAGTTTACCGCCTCGTGGTCACTTCGTGATCACGGGACAGCCAGACGCCTGCCCAGTCACCCTTCCCCCCCCTCCCGCTCTTCCATAGAGTCGGGCGGGGGTGGGTCGGTCTGCCCATGCTCGCTCCGCATACCCGAGCCTGCTCCCTCTCTCCCCTCAGGCGGAGGGGCTATGGGGAGTCGGGACAGACCCAGACTGGTCTCGACCTCTCCGGCTTCTCGGTCCGCGGGTGGTACGTTGTGGGGGGCCCTGGCCTTCCCCCCCTCTGTACTCTACCTTGTCGCTCCGGGCTAGCTCGAGCATGTATGTCCCTCCTCGCCCTTTCCCTCCTTACTAAGAGCCCTCCCTGATCGGAGTCCTGGTATCCAGCGGAAGGGGCTAGTCCACCCAGCAGAGTGGACCGGAACATACAGTAGGTCACTACAACCTTACCGTATTGCTGAGTTACTACACTCCGCTTCACACTGAACCTAGTCCGGTTTCGCTTGTGTTTAGGTTTAAGTTATCTATAAGTTTATCTTAAGTACCTTAAACCATCCCCCCTCCCTTTCTATCTTACCGGATCTCTCCGGGATTATAGCCTATTCAGGCAATGCAGGGAGGGGTTATGCCCAAATTTTTTCCGAGCTCCGGCATGTAACGGAGTTCTTTTGTCCTTTAGTCTGTAAGTGATGCCTTTTAAGATACTCATGTGTCTCCACTTACAGCCACCAACTGTGAGCATCCGGGATGTTCCGCTACACTTCAGGACCCCTGTGGACACGAAGTTTGCCGGGTCCCATGCTCCATGCGCGACTCCGCACGGGGACATCCAGGTCTGGTACCATGAGACGTGTACCATATGTTACGATCTGGTGAGCCAGCGTTTTGGAAGGGGTAAGTATTCCATCTCAGTAGCTGCTCCGCTTCTTTTTTAGTGCTTAAGTTTTCATCATTTACTTTTAACTTAAGGCATCTAGTTTAAGTTATACTCTAAGTTTTATTTTAGTTTAGTGATTCTTTAAATCTAAAATACGCCCTCTCTTACAGGCTCCGGCAGTAAGGGATACCGCACTGGCTACCCTGCGGGCCTGGGTCGGAGGTTTTTGGCAAGAACGCCGCCAAGGGTCAGCCCTAACATCCTCGAGAAGCGGTTAGCACTATTAATCTTCCCCGGAGGCAAGGCGACAGGTTACGTCGACCCAGTAGAGGCGGGACCCGACTATCGCCTTCATCCAACAACAGCTGGCGCCTCCTTAACTGAACAGACCAGGATATCTCCACGGATCTGTCGCAACATAACCCTGGATATTAATGTTGAACCGATGGTAGGTATAGACGACCTGTTGGTCGAGGTAAGTAAGGTGGGCACCCAAGGGTCGCCCTTGGGTGTGACTGTTTCTTCTACCCCTGCAACCTCTCCATCCTTCCAAGGCTTTACGGGTGATGAATTATATACTCCTCCTGAGGCTTCGGTTAGACCTAAGGTCAAGGCTAAAGTGATGACCTTGACTAAGACGTCATCGTCGTCTAAGAAGACGTCCTCGTCTTCTTCTCACGTAAGTCTCCGGCTCGCAATCCCGGCCCAGACAGGTCTAAAGCTTCTAGCTCCGGCTCTAAGTCCTCAAAAAGTAAATCCAAGGAGAGATCTCGCACTCCGGCAGAATCACCAGTTCCGCTACCATTGGTTCCAATTCAGAGCCTCCCCTCCACCTCCGCAGCAGCTCCGGCTTTGGACTCCAATGCTGGCCTGTTGCAACAGGTGGGCGACCTAGTTGGGTCCCTAAAGAGTAGTATGGAACAAATGATCTCTCGCCTGTCGGATAGGATCACTTCCCAAGATACTATTATAGCCGGGCTAAGAGAAGCTCCTCTAGCCTCTCCCTCACTTTCCAACACAAGTGGAACTCAGCTTCCTCCGTATGACTCACTTCCTGCTTTCTCTATGAACAACCCATGGAGAGTAGCGTCATACTCCCCCTTCCAGACGGTCTCACTCCATACCGGAGTTTGGAACTCGAAGAATAGAGGACTTCGTAGTTCTACCCGGAAGGCCTACAGCCTCCTTTCATAGATGCTACGCAAGGCTCACGCCTTTCCGGCTATGGTTCGGGACGATAGGGTACCAAAGGAGACAGTCCTCTATTCACGAGACCAGGCTCAGAGAGAATGCTCAGGTGTTAGAGGACATGGATTGTTCTAACACCCAAGATACAACCATTTAAAAGTCCCTTTACCATTTTTTCACAATGGATAGAGTACCCCGCTCCCGTTCCTAACCAAGATAGCAAGGTCGACCATCTCAGCGGCCCAGAAGGGGGAAACCATGCCTCAGTTGAAAGAAGCAGATCCCACATCTCCGTTACTCCCTTCAATTGGAGAATTGTGGGAAGACTTGCCGAATACATTCTCAGCTGGCAAACTCAAACGGACTGTGCTATGGAGCAGTTTGGTGGAAAAGCTACCCAGGCTCCCAGATAGTCTTATTCAGGCTGAATTTGACGCAAAATCACGACTAGCCAGATCAATCACTCTATGGCTATGTCTGAGGTAGCAACCATGGCCTATGGATCAGAACCAATTTTTAAGCTTATGACCAAAGCCCTGACTCAAAACGGTGCAGTCAGATATGTTCGAGTTTGCCACTGCTAGAACGAATTGTAGGAAGCAGTCCTGCTAGAGGCAACCATTCGACATGAGCCGAATAGGTTACTCTCCTCTAACATCTGGCTGGGCGCAGATCTCTTCCCAGAGGCTATGGTTAGGAAGTCCAGGCAGAGGCTACGAGGTTGAACCAGAGCCTTAAGGACCGTTGGGCCTTAACGGCTAGGAGGAGGCAAGACCTGACACCTAAAGGTAAGGGACAGAGGAAACCTAGGCGTTTCCAACCTTACCAGAAGAAGCAACCACGCTTTCCTCAACAAGTTCCAGCAGTGCCGTTAGTGCAGACAGCCCAACCTTCCACTTCTAAGGGTCAATCACAGCCAATTTATGTGATATCCCCTCAGCCTCAACCCTCTACCTCATACGCCATCTCTCCAGCTTACAATCAAGCCTTCGAGAGTCAAGCTTCTCAGAAGTATGACCGCTCGGGTAAGGAGGCAGAGGTAAGCGGTCCTTTCGTGGGAGAGGATCGGGAGGCCCCTTTAATAGGGGAAAAGCACTTCAGAGGAGGCCGAGGCGGTTACCAGAACCAATGAAGAACTTCAGGTAGGAGGGAGGCTGTTTCACTTTCGCCACCGGTGGAACTTCAGCCAGTGGGCTCAGAGCATAGTGTCAAAAGGGCTGGGTTGGAGCTGGTTGACGAACCCACCTCCAGCCAGACCTTTCCGTCAACTTCCTTCCAAAGAATTGACAGAGTACGCAAAGGACCTCCTTCAGAAAGGAGCTATAGCGAGAGTCAAGAGATTAAAATTTCAAGGTCGCTTGTTCAGCGTGCCAAAGAAAGGCTCACAAAAAAGAAGGGTAATCTTAGACTTGTCCGCTTAAACTTAGCCATCCGCTGCGACAAGTTCAAGATCTCACGATCTCACAGGTGCGGACCCCTTACTTCCCCGTGGGGCCGTCACCACCTCTATCGATCTTACAGACGCCTACTATCATATCCCTATTGCAAGACACTTCCGTCCGTATCTGGGATTCAAGATAGGAGACCAGACATTCTCCTTCAAGGTAGTTCCATTCGGACTCAACGTGGCACCCAGGGTGTTCACGAAGCTAGCGGAAGTGGTAGTGCAACAACTCAGATCGCAAGGGATTATGGTAGTGGCGTATCTCGACGATTGGTTGATCTGGGCCCCATCAGTCGAGGATGCAACAAGGCTACACTGAAAGTGATCCAGTTCCTAGAATATCTAGGATTCAAGATAAACAAGTCCAAGTCAAGACTCACTCCGAGTCAAACTTTCAGTGGCTAGGCATTCAATGGAATCTATCCGCCTCCCACACTCTGTCGATTCCATCTACCAAAAGGAAAGAAATAGCGAAGTCAGTCAGCAATTTCTAAGTCACAAACTAACATCAAGGAGAGCTCAGGAAAGGATCCTCGGCTCTCTCCAGTTTTGCATCAGTAACGAACGTCTTAATGAAAGCCAAACTGAAAGACCATAAACCAGGATCTGGCGCTCGCGAGAAAATGTCAGGTCCAGGGACAAGCTATCCTCATGCCTCCCCTGATTCTAAAGAATCGGCTTCGGAACGTGGGCAAAAGTCAAGAATCTATCAGTGTCAGTACCCCTTCAGTTCCCTCCACCAGGGATCACCATCACAGACGCGTCCTTGAAGCGGCTGGGGAGGGGTATTCCAGGTGGCAAAAAGGTTTCAAGGGATTTGGTCACTCCAGTTCCGTCAGTCCATATAAACGTATGGAGGCAATGGCAGTGTTCTTGACTCTAAAAAACAAAAAAAAATTTACACCCCACCAAAGTACTCCCACATAAAGCTATCCTGGACAGCGCAGTGGTAGTACAAATTGTATAAAACAGAGGAGGCTACCAAGTCACGTCATCTAAATCACGTCATGGTAGCCATCTTCTCCCTGGCAGACAAGTTCAGTTGGCATCTTTCCTCCACTCACATAGCTGGAGTGAGAAACGTCATAGCAGACGCCCTATCCCGATCAGTACCCCTAGAGTCGGAATGGTCACTAGACAACAGTTCGTTCCAATGGATCCTTCAAAGAGTCCCAGGGCTACAGGTGGATCTCTTCGCATCCCAAGCGAACCACAAACTACCGTGTTATGTAGCCCCCAACCTGGACCCTCTGGCTTACGCCACGGACGCCCCTGGCTCTGGACTGGAACAACTGGGAGAAGATTTACGTCTTCCCTCCAGTGAATCTCCTTATGAAAGTATTGAACAAACTCAGGACATTCAAGGTCAAGTGGCTCTAGTAGCCCCAGACTGGCCGAAGAGCAATTGGTATCCCCTAATTCTGGAACTGGGCCTTCGTCCTCTTCGGATCCCCAGTCCCAAGCTCTCCCAGTCAGTACAAACGAAGACTGTGTTCGCTTCCTCAGGGATTCTCAAAACCCTAACTTTATGGATTTCATGAAGTTTGCGGCAAAAAGAGATGCGAATATTGACCCTCAGAATATTCTCTTCTGGAATCCGATAAAAGGATTCAACTTTGAGGCAGTATGATGCTGCTGTCAAAAAGTTAGCAACCTTCCTGAGAGAGTCAGATATCAGAATCATGACAGTTAATTCAGCTATATCCTTTTCAGATCCTTATTTGAAAAAGGTTTAGCAGCTAGCACGATTACGACAAACAAGTCAGCCTTGAAAAAGATATTTCAATTTGGATTTAAACATAGACTTGACGGATACTACTTCTCGTCTATTCCTAAGGCATGTGCTAGACTTAGGGCCTTCTGTGAGGCCTACGTCAGTTTTCATGGTTCTTAAACGATGTTCTAAAAACTGGCTTCCGAAACGATAATGACACATGCTCGTTTATGATGCTCCTAAGAAAAACCCTATTTTTATTAAGCCTGGCTTCAGGAGCAAGAAATTTCAGAACTGTCGCTTTATCCAGAGATCCGGATCTTATTCAATTCCTTCCCACAGGGGAAGTCCTACTTTTCTCCGGAACGTAGCTTTTTGGCAAAGAATGAAGATCCTTTGATGAGGTGGGAACCTGGAAAGAAAATACTTCCTCTTCCACAAGATGTATCCCTTTGTCCCAGTTTCAACCTTACGAGCCTTTCTATCCAGGACCTCCTCAATCCTCATCGGGGCCCCTCTTTAAGGAGGGGAAAAAAGGGGGAATGGGAACTTTTAGCCATTAAAGGCATCAGGCAACAAATCCTGTACTTTATTAAACAAGCCAATCCTGACTCTTTCCCAAAAGCACATGATGAGAGCAGTAGCCACCTCAATTAATTTATTTCCAACACATGAACTTCGATGAGTTTGAAAAAGAAAATACCGGATGGAAATCGCCGACAGTGTTCAAACGTCATTACCTTAAGTCCTTGGAAGCTCTGAAATTTTCAGCAGTAGCAGCGGGAAACATAGTTTCCCCTGACTCTAGTTAATTTGTAGTAGAAGATTCAGTCCTCCTTTCTACCTGCTTCCACCCAACAGTCGTCTATTCCTACCGTGTTCATTTACATTCACCTTGTGCCTTAGCTGCTTTTAGATGATGTAGTGGTGCCCCTTATTTTTTTGGCTAGGGACACTCACGGATGATTATGGATATTGATCTCCATGGTGTTACCCCCTATTTTTATGCTAGGGGATACATCTCATTTATAATGGTTACGGGTTTGTAATTATTAAGTCTATACCATTCTTATATTATTACATTGTTGATTATTTGTTCATTTGATTGTTTTAATTGCTATATATTTTTGATTACATGCCTTTACACAAGTACCATTTTGTTACATGTAGCCAATTTACCTCTGTACATATGTAAATTACCTTATTTGTTAAGAAACATGTTTAGAATTAAGGGTAATTTAAGCATATTTTTATTTTTGTATCACTGTGATTTGTATCTTTAGCATTATATTCTTTTTTATATTTACTTTTTTTTTTATTTTTTATTTGACCTATTCTGATTTGTTTTATTACTTTTGTTTACAATCTTGTGCTATTTTCTCTGGTACGGATTTCGCGCAGCGACACGAGCTGAGCCCAGAAAGGGATTTTGACGTAAGGAAAAATCTATTTCTGGGCGATTGGCTCGTGTCGTCCAGCGAAATCCCCACCCTACCCATCCCTTCGCCCAAGATTGTCTGCTAACTTCAGGATGGCCACCAGAGGCGCAGCAGTCGGCAGCATGGGATGGAGTAGTAGTAGTACGAGCTGCTCACTCTGTGGGTCGGCTCTCCTCATGGAGGGTTTTTTGTTGTGGGGAGATTTCTATTGTATTTGGCTCGTGGTAGTGGTCCTCACTCGCCTGTGTTCATACCGACACCCCATCTTGGAGGTGAGCGAGTCAGTTATACTGACCTTTTTCTTTATTTATTTATTCTCTGGTATGTGTTAGTACATTTACCCTAGAAATAATAGATTAAAAGGATATTTCGCTGGCGACACGAGCCACGCCCCAAGAATAGATTTTTTCCTTACGAACAAAATCCCTTTTATGTCAGTGCTTTTTATAACAAGTCAATTGTCAGAGCATTGTAGAGGTGGGCAAGTCTAATAAGACTTGTGTGGTGTACATGCCAATGCAGCGATACCTTGGAACCAAACCAGTTTTAATTAGTACTGTATTCAAATAACAGCAAGCATTTTCAATCAGTAATGTCAGTTGCTCATTTGTGAATCTTGTTTTAAAAAATGTTTACTGTAAAAAGTCTTATGTTTTTATCCCCAAGTACAGTTTATACATATGTTTTTATGCAGGTACAGTAAATTCATTGATTTTGCAGATCCTTAGTGTTACTATTTGCCATCTGAGTATAGTCTGTAAAAATTATATGGGGAAATTAAAATCATAGGAAAAATATACGCATGTCAGTGGAGCTGCTAGCTACTGCTTTACTCACTAACTGCTCGGTTCAACAAAAAAAAAAGAAAAAGGTTCCTCCTCATTCATCCTCCTCCTCCTCTCCTCCTCTCTCATCCTCCTCCTCCTCCTCCTCCTCCTCCTCCATCCCTCCTCCGCCTCCTCCTCCTCCTCCGCCTGCATATGAGATGCTGTGATGGTTTGATTGGCAACTCCATCAGTCGGCATTAATAACTTTAGTTACGATACATTTATAGTGAACCCAGGTTGGTCATGTTCAGCAATCGGGGATTCATTAATTTTTTGTTTTGACTAAATACATTTGTGTAATAAAGAAATGATTTTCTAATTTTTCAATATTAAATATTAATTGCAAACACAGCCAAATATCAATAAGATAAAAGTAAAATCCCCCCGCCCCCAGTATTGATTTATTATCATCGTAAAATGTGCTGTATAAAAAAAAATTATGACAACATGCTTTTGTTTGAAGAGTGGGAAGTAGCCAATGCAAAGCTTGCAGCTTGAATTGGCTTTGTATGTGGTATCAATAGTGCATAAAATCTCTCTAAAAAAAAAATCTCTCCTCTCTCTCTCTCTCTCTCTCATCTCTCTCTCTCTCTCTCTCTCTCTCTCTCTCTCTCTCTCTCTCTTCTCTCTCTCTCTCATGACGACAAAACTATTGGCTGGAAGGAGCCATCACACAGTAGGGTACCACCTTCCTCAAACGCTGAATTTGGCTGAAATATGTACAGTTGAAACCCTGCCTATTTGTGTGGTTCCGGATTTCGCCAGCTTCATCTATCACGGATTTGTTGTCAAGGAAAAATAGTAAACTATTATACTGTATTTTCATATTTTCTTGACTAAATTGCATTTTTTGTGATAAAAACAAACTACTAAAATACTCAGGCATGAGCATTTTTAGAGGGTTATCTTGGTGTTTGAACTATCAAAATAGTTTAGTTATAAACGTTTTTAGGGGGCAAATGAAGTTTTCGCAAAGTTAGATATTCGTTGAGGTTAGGTTTGTGGTACGCATCTCCCTGTGAATACCAGGGTCAACTGTAAGCATTTTTTATGGGGGGTTCCAATAAAATGGTGTTGCCGATAAAACCGGTTTATCAGCACTGATAAACTGGTTATACGGTACTCTTAAGCAGTCTATCGGCACTTATTATCACCGATTTTTTTTATTTTTAATTACTGGCGCTTAGCCAGGGACTGGAACCCCACCTCCTTGTTAACCAGCAGTACACAATAATATATAAAAATTCCATGCCTTAGTCCAATTTTATCATCTGACTGTTCACTAGTAACCTAATCCTGGAAAGGTAGTATGTGCCTTAGTTTTTTTACTGACCAGTGGAATCTTCCAAGTGGTCTGAACAACAGATAAAATGCTAGCTAGAAAAGTTGTAAAAGATGCAACTAGCTAAAATCTCCAGGTCACAAGAACGAACTGTATGGGTTAAGTTATATGTGAACTAAAACTAGACATTATATACACATACAGAAAAAATAAACATTTTATAACATTTTAAATAGTATGTGGAAGTTATTGAGAAAAGTTTTGATTTTTAAAACAATATTTATGCATATAGTGTACTAACCAAATAATTTCTAAAAGAACTCAGTCCCTCCCTGGGTCAAGAGAAGGACCTATACCGGGTGGATTTTGATCATTGCCACAATTACAGTTCAGGTAAGTAAGGTTATACAGGCGGTCCCCGGGTTACGACGGGGGTTCCGTTCTTGAGACGCATCGTAAAGCCGAAATCGTTGTAAGCCGGAACATCGTCAAAAAATCCTAAGAAAAACCTTACATTTTAAAAAATGCTTTGGGTGCATTGGGGGGGTGAAAACTATGTAAACTGCATTCTTATGGTATTTTTCATCAAAACAAAAAAACCTTCAAATATTGATTATTTTGCAATTTTTAGGTGTCATATTTCATCTCCCAGATGAAGCGTTGTAGGCGTTGTAACCCTGGAAATAACGTCTATGAACAAGCATCGTAACCTCGAACGTCGTAAGCCGACACCGTCGTAACCCGGGACTGCCTGTATACCCATATTTCCACGTATATGATAACCTTTAATCCTAAAAATTCATTCCTAAAAATTTGGGGGTGTTCTTATACTACATTCTGAAAAATTAAAAAGCCTTGAACTCTAAGATGTGTATCGGTAGGCCTAGCCTCGGCCGAAATGCAATTATTCGATACGCTGGTAAGTGGTACTTCCTTACTTATCTTCAGTATTGCTGTTTTTCTTTTCCCCATTTTTGACAAGAGAATAAAGATAAAATTTTTTTTTAGTTTTCTTTTTGTGTCTCGTGCTTCAGGCTGAATTTCCAGTAGATCCAGGTTTACATTTATGGCCTTCCTTCCATGGTTTTCTAGGCCTTCTTAGGGGTTTCTAAACAGCCTACTCTCAGAGTCTACCATTGTTTCTGAATATCTCTGGTCACATCTTATCTTCATGCTAAAAAACTGTTGTAATTTTTTTTTTGAAAAAAATCAGTGATTTTTTTTCCAGTCTCTGGATATTATAATTCTCATGTGCTTCCTTATTTGTGATATGATCTTTCCAGTGCAGTCCAGCCATGGATCTGATAGTTTTGTCAGATAATTTTGTATTTAAACTTAAACAAATGATTAAACACAGGATTTCTGTCAGGAATGTTAAATATAGAGTAATGGTTTTTGACATTTGAATTGGATAAGAGGAAAGGTATGAGAGGGCAAGGGAAGAAAAGAGTTCCTTCCTGTGGTAGGGGCAGCTTTTAGAAGAGACAGAACTTTGCCATATTTACTAGACTGTGGAGATATTGAAAAGGCCGTAAGAAAATAAGAGAAAAGGATCAACAGTTAAAGTGAAAGAGAATTGGTTTGTAATGCAGCAAGAGCCAGTGACTCTGAATCTATTGATTTTTTCATCCAATTTCATCCTGAAAATAACAATTTATTTGTGCAATTTCCACATATCTTATCATATGTTTCAGTATTAGGAACATCTCCCTGAAAAGTTTCAAGGGCGGGTTTTCAGCAAGTGCAAAATGCCCTCTACATCTTGCTGTCATGAAGCAGTGGGTCTGGTGCCTGCTTCTCTTCTTGTTGACCTTAAATAACAAGATGAAATCCTTCTTCTCTAAGTGCGTGTTCGTGCATTCATTTGAACCCTGTGCATGATGAGGGCACCAAAGATATGAGTTCCTAATGCTAGTCAAAATTTAAGTAAAATTTACACAAGAGAGAAAGAGAGGTTTAGAAAACAGTCAGAACAGTATTTCATATGTTACTGAAAGAACCCTACAACTTTACACACAAATTTTGAACTCCATGTAATACCAGCTGGTTGGAGAGCTAGTTATTTTGTCTGTTAGTCTTTATTAAATATATGTATTTCAGTAAGTAGTGATGGGGTGCATACTAGTACAGTAACCAGTTTAAAAGTAAAAGAAATGCTTATTTAATTGCTTTCTTACCAAATATTAGTTAACCAAATATAGGTACATTGTTTGCATTTGGTAATTTTACCCTAGAAACATTGTTGTTTGCATTGCCCACTTCATTTCAAGATATCTTTTGTAGTGTTATAGAACTTATTTGGCAATAAGGTAATTTACTATTGAAATTGTTATCTCCTTTACAGTGTATCTATGTTTCACTGGATGAGCCTGATGGTGTTGCTGGTGTAGCAGCAATTCGTCGTGATGATCCCTCCTTAGAGGAACAAGTTCTTGAATATGAAGCCACGGGTAAAATTATACTGTGCATTAAATTTTCACGTTCTATTTTTACAAGGCCTGAAGCCAAAGGGCTCCATAGATGCAGATTTATGTTGGCCTGATAACCCTTTCTTGTTTGTATTCATTTTCCCATCACTTTTTAATTATTTTCCCATATGGAGATTTCTGGTGATGACATCAAGCTGCTTCATGCCAGAGTTATCAACAACTAAGCACATTTAGAATTAGTAACTATGGAAAAAGTACATGGTGAAGGGAAGAGATTATACCACATGCTTGTAGATCTTCAGAAAGCATTTGATAGAATGCCAAGATAAACAGTTAGAGGAGTTTTATGATGAAGACCATACATGAAAGACTTGTAACTGGTAATGTTGCTTTTCTTTACCACAAAATTTAGAATGGAGACTGGCAAGTGTTGCAGAACAGGTTTTGAGACAATTATTAATATCCATCAAAGATCAGCTCTGAACCCTTTTTTTTGTTTTGCCATAAAAAGGGAGGAACTACAAAGTAGCACAGACAAGGGCCCTCTCAGCTCTGCCTCCCATGGCCTACAACCCCTAAAATACTCCTTTCTCAACATGCTTATGGCTTATCAGCCTTACCATTACCCCTTTCTGTCCATGTAGCATTGCCAATCATACAAACAGTTTTCATTTTTATTGCATTCTTATTTTATATAGATTGCAGTAGTGCAGACCCTCCACATAACATCAGTATCCAGATAGTGCAAATACATATATTCAAGGGATTATTATAAGAAGGGAACCTGTTACCCAGAATCATCAAAATCAAGAGTGTTCTGGTTAACTGATTTTTCTGGATACTAATTGGCCCCAGGCTTAAAGCAGTCTAAATTGATTCAGGCGGCCTTGACAGTTGTAATAATGAATAGATTATGTTATACTATAAAAAATGATTGAATATACAAAAATCCTATGCCACATGAAAAATTTTGAAAATGTTAAGGAAACATTAATATTCAGTAAAGAAAACTTCATTTTAAATTCAGTAAAGAAAGCTTTATTTTAAAATCCATAACATCTGATAAACCACATATAATAATTTACATTAAAGAATTATTCCATATGTAAATTATACTCCTGATAATACAGAAACAATTATTAATGAAGAAGCTGAACAGTGCATAGCCTATGTTAACCTGGATCACAGATATATGAGAAGTTGTAAATCCAGTATGAAGAAATATATTGGATGATGATCATCCAATGACTGTGGAGTTTCTTATGACTAGGTCTGGGTGATCAATAAATAGAGCAGTATTAAATAGTAGAATGAATAAAATTTTTTTACTCTGGTGATTCTTAAGTGTAGCCAAAAGAGGAAGAGTCAGCCAAAAGTTAAGAAGATAAAAAGAACGATACATAAAAACAATGCCAGTACAAATGTTTTCAGATTATCTTCAGAATAACAAAAAGTAAAATACTAACAAACAAAAAGCAGCTGGGCCCTCTCTCCCTGAAGGGGCAATATCCCCTTGGGAGATGGACCAGCATACTCATAACACAAGCAATGACGAAGCAGAAGAAAAAGGCACATCTACTGCAATTTGCAGCTGTCCTAAGCGTGCCAACACAGAAAACAAGGAAGGCCGTCTGAAAATCTTGACTTCCTTGCAACTTCTGGGCTGAATAAATATGAAACAAGGTACAGGCTTTGATAAAAAAAAACTAGCTTGGGGGAAGGAGAGCAAAACTGGTGCCTCACGAGGTTCCAAGCCTGGTCGGTGACCAGCATCCACCTAGTATACTCATGAGTTGCCAGATGCCACAGATTCCATGCTTTATAATCTTTGATTGTTTTTAACTGGTTTCCAGCTGGCGCTAGAAGATTATCCTATTATTAAGACCTCATGTTTGTTAGTTATGAAAAATACAAATTGATTAAAAGATTTGTCATTTTTGTGATAATTATGAATGTTTTATGTAAATCAACTGACTGCAAGTAATTCCTGTGGTGTCATTAGAGGCTTGAAAACCTCTGAATAACTGACATTTCTGGATAAGAGGCATTGCACTGTACAGTTCACTCCCCCGGGTTTTTCGCAGGGGGGGGATAGGGACCACAACCACCTGCGACTAGCCAAATACTTGACACCTCCCTCTAAAAACACTAAACAAATCAAATTTTTGAGTCCTGTTACTGAGCCATACTAATCCTCTCCAAGAGACAGTCATGTATAAAATTGATGATATTTGGATTCCAGTACACAGCAAGTACGTATACAATGTAGATTTTACTGAAAATTTTAAAACAAAAAGCACTTCATGGTAATTGTACTTCAGATTTTTCTGATGATAAATAGGTTGTCCGGACGTAGTGTATACATCCATACCTTGTGCATGTGGGATGTTATGATAAATAAAGTCAGGGCCATCAAACCCCGGGATTAAAAACTCAACTTCGACTTGTTACTACTTACAAGAGTCTCAGATAACATCAAATCATAGTTATGGGCACAACTCTGTAGATCAAGGAAAGTTGACCATAAGCCCCCAAATTTATTTGAGTAAAGTATTCTGCAATTTTTCTTACTGCAATGAGTATGAGGTCCAGGGTTCAGCTCATTGTCTCCTGAAAGAATTAAGAATAACATATCAAAATCAAAACTAATAGATTCATAACAACAGTAACATTGTAAAAATCAGCAGAACAATAAACAACAATGCTATCAACAGCAATACTATTTAATTATATTTTTTAAAAATTTATATAAAGTGTTAATAAACATGTCCATATGTCATTGAAAAAAGTGTCAGAAGTAACTGGTCAACTAGGTGGGGCCGGCACACCTTGTAAGGCAAATGTAATATGCCAGGTTTGCCATAACAATGGGGGGAAGACAGTCAGGATAGATTTAGAAATAAAATGCTCAGTAGGAAATAAGTTAGGTAAAGATGAAGGCACTTTCCTGATAATCCACCAAGCAATTTTTCTTGCTCCCTCAAGGATAAATCCTTGATTGAAACCTCAGGCAACAGAACTCAAACCCAAGATCATGGAAGGTCACTGTACAGTGGCTATTGTACTGTCCAAGCTTGGAGAACAAAGTTTGAATTTAGAGTAACCTTCTCATAGAAGGGTTGTCTATCAACGCTAAAGAGTCCCTTCTACCCATTGGTTTGATTTCGGAGTGACCTTCTCCTAAAAGAGTTGCCTGCCAAGGCTAAAGAGTCTGTTCTACCCTAACATTTTATGTACCAAAATTCATTGGAAAATAGTAGCTACTTTATCAGTATAAAATTAGTAGACACTGTATTCATTAACAATTTAATATCTTACAATACTTGGAATGAAATACTAATCCTATTTCATTGTGAAGGAATATAGAGTGAGACAGAATTTCATATAATTGCTACACTGGCAGTAGGATGTTATGTACCATATACTATCTTGGTTCATGTGATATATAATATAATTATTCAGTTTTGAATTTCTTGTAAATGCCTTTTTTTTTTGTTTTTTTTTTGCAAGCTAACGAGTTTCTTTTCATTTTATTCTTTTTTGTCTGTGGGCTGCTTTTTCTTTTGGAGTTCTAGGATGCAGCTTGGCATTTAACCAGAAGTTACCATTTATTAAATCATGTAAAGTTTAAGCTTAAAAAATAAAGATTAAGCTTAAAAAATAAAGATATATAAAAATGAATATCACATTGATGAATTGTCAATTATGCAGGTCGTTTACAAGATGCATTGGGTTGTTATGAACGTATGTGTGTCAGCCAAGTTCTGAGAAATCTACAAGGGTGGGTTTATTGGACTGTTACCTGAATCTTGATCAGCCACATTCCGTGCTCAATATTACTTCTGGTCTCCTTTCCACAGGTAACTTTTCAATTTGGTTTTGATTCCTTTGTTTTTTTCTAGCTATATGGATTTTGATGTGAGTAAGATTTGTGAATTGTACCTTTGTTCCGATACGTAATACAAACCCCTCGGTCCTTTAACAATAGGAAGGTAACTAGCGGCAGCTGGGAACGGTCGTAATAAGCTCGAACAAGGGGAGAAACGGTAGTTAACTGCTTGTCCGATCGTGCGCGCCCCCCGCGCGCCCTAGAGGTGAAGAATCACTTTTGCTTTCGGCCGCGGGTGTGAAGGACGTGTTCGTCATCGCTCTCTGCCCGTTTTCATCGTCGTATGCTTTGTTTATATTGTGTTTTCTACTAATGGTTTGTTTGATCTTGAAAATGAAACTGTAAGTACACTGTTTTCATTTTCATTACTTAATTATGAATCAACATGGAGCTATCGCCGTAGAGGCGGCGATTTCCGCTCTTTTGTTTTCATGAAATTGAATTGAATTATGTCTCCGGTGCCGAGGGCGGGCGCACTCAGCGAGTTATGTATTTTGGCGAAAGTGCGTAATTGAAAGATGTAAGTACTCCTTTTTCATTATATTTTTGCCCTGTGCGTTTGTTGCCGAGAGCTTGATTGCGCTCGGCACGAGCCTCTTATTTGTATGAATAGAATGCAAATGAAAGTGGATTCGCAATGCAGTTTTCTTTTCATTTTCATTTATTAATTGTTTCATCAAATTTAATTTTGGATCAACCTTTCCGCTCTTACCCGGGAATTAATCCTTACGATTTATTGCTGTAAAGTGAAAATTGCAAGTGCAGTATTGTTCATTTTCATATATATTTATGATAGCATCATATTATTATGGATCAAGTTTTCCGCTCTTACGCCCGAATTGATCTTTCCCCCCTTTAAGTTCTATGAAGTGAATCGCAAGTGCGGTATTCTGTTTCATTTTCATATTACTTTTCACTGCTGTGCGGGGTAGGGAAGCGAAGGTCTGCCAGGAAGTCGTCGGAAAGCTCTCTCCGCGACTCCCTTGGTATCCGATTCTTCGTCTTCTTTTCCTCCGCCCCCCCCGCTCAGCTTCCTCGTATTTTGTGGGGTGGGGTCTTCCTTGCGTTCGGGGTGGGGCATGTCTCCCCCTCGTGCGTGAGGGAACCCTCTTACTAATCTGTCTGTGCTACCGCAGGTGCTACATCCGTGGGAGACGACCTTGGACAGTATGGGCCACTGCGGCTGCAGGGCGTGCCTAGCATCCACGATTTGCTGCAGCGTCTAGCGAGGTCTGGGGCGGTGACCTTGGAGCGATCTCCACTACAATCTTCACAGCCGCTTATGCTGCTTCCCCCGCTGGTCTACACTCCCCATGCTGTGTCGGTGACGCCGTCTGCTGCTTCTAGGGCCGGTCGCCCGCCGTACCGAGGAGGGGTATGCCGCCGCCGCCTGTGTTTTTCTTCGTGTTGCCTGCCCCAGACTTCCGCTGTTCCAGCAGCTCGCCCTGGACCGGCCGCAGTACCAGGTTCCCGCTGGCTGCCGATGATTCTACGAGGCGATGGCTGGGCCTGCCGTACCTGTCGCTGATGTGGTTCCCGCTACTGGCTTGGCTGTCCCTTCTGTGTTTACCAGCCTGCCGCTGTTTCTGTCTGCGCTCCTGCGCTGGTTGCTGTTCCTGTCGCTCCTGGTTCCTGCGCCTGTCCATGCTGGTCCTGCCCATGGTGTGTCCTTCCCCCAGTCCCAGGTCCTTCCGACAGGTGCAGTCGGGTCTGTGTTGCTTCGGCAATAGGCCCGACTCCGGCCTGGATGGAGGACCCTGACGACTGTCCTTGAGTGAGCTTGACGAAGAAGAGGAAGGTGTCATCTTCGTCTGCTGCTGCCTCTTCCCCTTCGACTTCTAAGGCCCATAAGCCGAAGAAGAAGAGGCTGCCTCCCCCCCCCTAAGAAGTCTCCTTCGGGAACTTCTAAGGGCCCGTCCCACCTCGGTGGGACGGGGGGTCCTTCTGCTGGTCCTCCTGCTCCTTCGGAGCGGGGCCCGTCTCCCCTTCCGTAAGGAAGGAGATAGACGGGGACCAGAGGAGTATCGGTTAGCTCTGGTACTTCCTCGCCTGGTGCTAGCGGCGATGCCGCTACGCCAGGTTCCGGCTCGGGTCTCGTTCGCGGGAGATCCCGAGTGTACGCTCTCCCTCGGAGACCCGTGCAGCCAAACCAGTTTCGGCGCCAGAGTTCGCTCGGCGCCAAGACCCCGGCGGACGGAGCAGAAGGCTGGCGAGAACCCTCAGGTGACTCTCGCCAGGCCAGCGGCCGCTCCGCAGCAGACCAGCTGGTAACCGGGGTTTTCCCCCTAAGGAAGACTCCTTCGGGAACTTCGAAAGGGCTCGTCACACTCCGGTGTGACCGGGGGGTTCTTCTGCTGGTCCCTTTCCTGGTTTTCCTTCGGGAACGGGGCCCGTCTCCCCTTCTGAGAAGAAGAAGAAGACGGGGACAAACCAAAGGGTGTTGCTGGCTACCGCTGGTACACCCTCGCCTGGTCTTGGCAGCTCTGCTGCTAAGCCAGGTACTGGCTCGGTTTTTCTCGTCCGCGAAAAGTTTCCGAGTGGTACTGGTCTCCTTCGGGTGACCGTGCAGCCAAAGTTAAGACGCCTGAGTTCGCTCAGCGTCATGACCGAGGCACGACAGAAGACCTGTCGAGAGCCGCTCAGGTGACTCTCGCCAGGCCAGCGGCCGCTCTCGTAGCGACCAGCCGGTACTCGGGTGGACGTGACGGTCTCTGACCGGCCACAGGTTGAGGCTGGGAAGAGGTCCCCCAGGTCCCCTCGACCGACGGTACCAGCCTCGGCTGGTACCAGCGGTTTTGACGTGCCACGAGGACGCTCACGGTCTCACCGCGAAAGCGAGCTCTGCAGGTCACCTGACCGCCGCTCCCACAGGGAGGACCGGGCGGATACGGTGACCAGCAGCAGCTCGTCTGACGCACGGGACCGGGGTCGACGTGCTCAGTCCGAGCCGCTCGCCATAGGTGAGCGGCACGGCCAGGCCTGCAGATCGATCCCCACCGCGGGTGGTGATCGCTGCAGCCCCCCACAGTACGCTGGTCCTGCCAGCGAGCGGGGGGGGAGCGTCAGTTCTGTCTCTCCGATACCTTCGATACCTTCAACTTCCTTGGCATACGCCAGGAAGAGCGAGGTACATAGGAGTGATCGTGAGATTGCGCTGCTCACGATCCCGTCACGACGCCGCACGTGCCAGGTATTGTCTTAGAACCAACCAGGGACGTACGCGCAAGTGATTGGAGGCAACCGTCAGGGATCTGTTGCTGGTCCTTCTTCTGAAGGAGGAGGGTCTTGGGAGCTGCTCTTGTTGGAGGGACTGGACGGTCCTACTCCTCAAGACGCTGTAACTTCCGAGATTCAGAGTAACTTTCTTGCCCAGGTTTATTGCACTGTATTCGTCAGCACACGACCTGGGGGAAGGATCGCCGCTCCCCCACCAGCAGAGCCCATGTCTCTGCTCGAGTCGTTTTTGGGGCCCGAGAGGGAACCCAAACCGACGGTGGGTTTGCCGCGATCGGAGCTTGCCGATTCTGTCTTGAACCAGAGTCTCTCGTCTCCGGACAATAAGCTCTCTCAGTTCTGGCCGGGAGGAATCGATCAAGCTACTTCCCCTCCTCTACTCTACTGCGACAGCGGCGTTTCTACTACGCGTCCCCTTCGGACACCGTATTTAAATACTCCTTCGTCTCCTGAGAGGTTTCGACCTCGCGAGGACTGGAATGAGTCGGAGGACGGTATCGGCTCTCTCTCCTGTCAGGTGTCGATCAGCCCCACCCAGACGACGTTCACAGTGGCGGCAGACCCTTACCTACAGTGAGAGTTCGTAACCCTCCTCGGGAAAATGTTTTCTCCTGACGATACGTTTTTCCCAGACTCTGAGAGGCCATCGCCGCAAGGCGATGGCTGCTCCTACTCTTCTCCAACTGCTAGTTCCACTGGGAAGGCGAGCGAGTATCCAATTCCTCCCCATTCCCTCTCTCCTTACGCTACGAGGGAAAGGGGAGGGATCCTACAGAGATTTCTCTGTAGGATTCCACGTTGGGGACTGCGCTACCGGGGGGACTTTCGGTCCTACCTGACGTAAGCCCCGGTCGTTGAGGAGGGATCCTGCCCCATTCTCGATTTCTACGGAATCGAGAGGACCACCAGCCTGATATCGTTTGACGAATTCCTCGGTGGGGGTTTCGCAGACTGCTTAGAATTCTAGACGGAAATTTCTAGCGGCATTCAGAGTTGTTAGAGTTTATTACGATTCCTCCAAACACTTAGGTCGAGACCACGGTCCAAAGTGAGCGAGACGAGAATCCCCGATATGTTACACGTAATCGGGAACCTCGCCTATTGCTTCGAATTCCTGGAATTTCTAGCATTAGGAAGAAGACTGCTGCTGAAAGAAGACTATCTCACAATAGGCGACCAACCTGGAATAGAGAAGAACGGACGGGAATATCCAGTTTGGCTTGAACTATCGTCTTAGTATTCTGTTCACCATTGAAGCTTTCCTTCGAGGAAGACTTTCTTCACTCTCTTTGATAGAGACCGAATGTGGTCGATCTCCAATCCTTATTTTGTTTTCTTGAAGGAAAGAATTTAGGATGGAGATCATTGTTCAGAATCCTACAAATATACTACGTATATTAACCTCGCGACATGATTCTGCTAAGCAGTTGAATGGTCCGAGGGATAGGCGCATATCCTGGTTATTCTACGGATTGCGACTTAGAAGAAAAGTATTCTAATTGAAACTGCAACTCGGGTTGCCTGCAACCTCCCAGGAGTTTCCAGTTTCAATTTTATATACTTATTGGTGTTGTCACACAACACCATTTAAGCTTTTATATTTACCGAAATTCGTTTCGCATAAATATAATTGCTCGAGCATATCTTTTTATGCTCGGTGGTTTCTAGCCGAACGCATTCCTTCGTGGAAAGGATTACTTGGCAACTCAGGATGACGAGCGTCAGCGACAGCTACTGCGTATTGAATTGCGCAGCCCGAGGCATTTTCAGCATTTCAGTACCAGCTGCCGCTTTGAGATGGACGGTTGGTTATGTCTTTCTCACCTGCTTTGATTGAATACCAACCGTATCTCTGCCCAACAATCACGGACTTAAGTCTCTGATTAACGGGGATTCTCGCATACATGAATGACCATCTACTGCTGTGACGCTAGTATTCATCGTCTTCGGTATTGCGAGAATTTTTAAACAGAGATATCTATTCGACTCTCATCTTTCTGTTTACCGCACGGTAACAGAATTCTGTAATAGTCTCTTGCTTCATCGTATCTCGATAATGCGAATGGTTTTTTGCGGAATCTGAGTTTGTCCTCAAAATATCTTGTATTCGGAGGTGTGCAATTGTTCATTGTTCACCCCGGATTAGCAGATGTATTGAAAGACATCGCCTACTCCCACACCTGCCAGCTCTACTTCCAAACGTTCAGCCCATGAGCAGTAGTTCTTCAGGCGGCTCTCCCCTGTGTTTCATTACTGAAGAACGCCCGCTTTCACTGCACACCGGACAGCAATGAAATGGCGGTTAGCGTTTTCAGTCATTTGTAAGCACAGGTTTAGAATCTTGAGATTCCTTCTCTCGATTCAGCTGGAAGACGTAGGTTGCATTCATTGCCTACCTTCGTCTTCAACGTCACATAGTGTTGTTTCTCCTTAAGCTGAGATTCAACGTCTATGAGATTTTCTTGCCATCAGGGTCCTCGGTCTTTTGAAGGCAATTGACTTTCGCCTTTTGAGCTTATGCATTAAGAGAATCATCGCCGCGCCGTCCGGCAGTCGGTGACTAACAAATATTGTTTTATTTGTTTGGTCTCTCAGCATAACTCTTTTAAAGGGCGAAGGTCACGTGGACTTACCCGGATGCTTGGACACAACTTGCCTCATACTGATACCGAACCAGTCAGTCGGCAGCTGTCAGAGCGCCCGAGTCAGTTACGAACTATTCTGTGGACTTAGTTCGGTTGTTCCAGAGCAATCATTACTTCGTCTTAATAGCTTGTCAGTATGAGTACTGTACATAACCAAAGTCGAGAAGAGGGATAGGTCATACGACTATCCCATCTTTTCGTCTTAGGTAACTGCATGACTTCTCTTGAGAAGTCAAGCACAAAGGGATGGGGATTTGTGACGCTCGATTTCGTACCGATCTTCGTAGCGAAGACTCAGAACCCTTCGGTAACTGACGATTGGTTCGAGTCCTTCACAATACCCTCCCTAATGGACTTCACCGCCTCCGATACGAAGGCTATGCTGCTTTGTCCTGTGAAGGCGCGACGGAGCTGTCTAAAGAAACTCGACACCCAGGATGAGTGTGGACGCCTTCTTCATCATTCTCTCGCGTTCCGCAAGAACTTGTCCGTGGCGCAGGTAATGAAGGCAGGCGCCTGGTCCAACCGGACCGCATGCACCTCCTTCTACCTTTGGGATATTGCCCACAGTTCCTTGGATCTTTTTCCTTGGGAAACCGTGGTGGTTGCTCACAAAACGTTGTGTAGTTAACCCAGACCCTCGCAGGCTGAACAGCATCGAGTCCTGGTGTGACCGTAAGAATGGATGAGGAATGAGAGTGTGACTGGCTCCTCTTCTTCCCATCTTTTTCTTCCCTCTACCTCTGGGTAGAGGGACACGGTTGTCACCCTGCTGGGTAAGGACGAGATGCAGGTGAGCTACTCAATAGAGCACCATCCTATCCCTTTCAGTAGGGATAGGAGTAAATATCCACCACTTCCTCCAACAAGGGGGATTAAGTGGATGCCAATTTGAGACAAACCCATCATTTTTATTATGATTGTCTCTTGCAAACAGGAACAAGTTCTTGCTTGCTGGTACGAAGAGATACGCTTGCCTCTCTCTTAGTACTTGGCCCAGAGGTCTGACCATTGATCCTGCGGTGCACACCCCGATCAATCGGACAGAGGTTTGGATCCCTCCCTTGCTCTTACGACCAGGGAGGCACTCCAGGGTTGGACGAACACCAGTCTGTTCACCAAAAAGACTCAGATTCCTCCACAAGAAGTGAGTCTTCTTATTGTTAAAGACCGAGGGTTTGTATTACGTATCGGAACAAATGACAATTTGTCGGAAAAATTGCATTTTCCTAACTATACAAACCTGAGGTCCTTTACATATAGTCCCACCTCATGCCACCCCTCACTCTGCAACTTTTTGCATGGGGCCTAAAGCAAAAGTGATTCTTCACCGCGCGCACGATCGGACAAGCAGTTAAACTACCGTTCTCCCCTTGTTCGAAGCTTACGACCGTCCCAGCTGCCGCTAGTTACCTTCCTATTGTTAAAGGACCTCAGGTTTGTATAGTTAGGAAAAATGCAATTTTCGACAAATTGTCATTTTAAATATTTTGTTTTATCACTTGGCTATTACAAAATATGTTGTTGCTTAGGTATCATTTCAGTGCTTTATTTTATTTTACCCTTCATAGATTGAGGTAACTCCATAAAGATTTAATGCACTATGTACTAGTGCCTCCCTCATTTGTATATACTTGTCTTTTCAGTGGTCCTGTTGCCATATACTGCACTTTAGATGAGAATGGTGGTGATCGTTCATACATGACTTCTTTTATATATATTTTTGGGCTCTAAGATTTAATTTCAATGATTAATTACTTTGCTTCATTTTGTTTTGAAGTATCTATACTTTATTTATTTTCTAAAATTACTGGGTGAATTTTTTTATTTGAAACCCATAAATACAGGCAGTCCCCGGTTATTGGGGTGTGGGGGGGTTCCATTCTCGGTGGGGTGCTGATAAGTGAAAACCACCTGGATGGCACCTTGACTATTGAAGGGCTGGGTACTCGACCCCTTTCGGACCTCGAGTTTCACCCCAAAGACCTGCAGTTCCCCTTCAATGGTTTTGTCCGTCTCACCGAGAACGCCCTGGTCAGAGTTGACAAAGTTCTTAAGGAGACAGTCATATTTCCGAAGGAACAAGCCCAAGCTGTCTGGGCTCGCACGCTGGCAGACTGGGGATGCGTTAACACCAGGTTAACGCCTCACAAGGGGTCGTATACCATTTTACGACACCCCAAGAGTCCCATCCCCATTCACGGACAAGATCGCGGAGCTAACGCTCCAGGCGATGAAGATCTCCCTATGCCAGCTCTTAAGGAGACGGAAGCTACCTCCCTCCTCATGCCAGCCACCAGGGAATTCTGGCATGACGCTCCGTCGACTTTTACGGTGGGAAATTGGACCCTAACTGCGCCTCCACTCTGTTCTCAGACAGACTTCCCAGACTGCCTGAGAACTTACTGAAAGCAGAGTTTGAGGCAAGATCTAGGCTGGCGAGGTACATCAACACAGTAACATCACTGGAGTTGGTAGCCTCCATGTATAGAGATGAACAGATCTTCCAGGTCCTAATGAAGAGTCTTCTGCAGACTTTTCAGTTAGTTTTATTTGAATTCACTGCAGCCAGGAGGAACCTGCAGAAAATATGTGCTGGCTGAGGCATCTATTAGGCACGAGCCTAATAGATTGATCAAGTCCTCTTTCTGGGGTAAGAATCTTTTTCCCCCGGAGGAGGTAGACAAGGTTTTGCAGGAGGCCTCTAGAACCAATCAGAGCCTCCGATTTCGTTGGGGACTTCCATCAAAACAAAAGTTCGATCCAACGAGCAAGCATCAGAAACCGAAAAAGAAGCAAAGGTACTACGCCCCGTACAAAGCTTCCCAGGCCCAACAACAGTATCAGCCTATCTATCTGCCCCAGGCGTTGAAACCCTCGACGTCTAAGGCACCTCCGCCACAACAATTTATGATAGTACCAGCCCCACAAGGCTCGCAACCAACTGCTACGGCAACTTGGATGTCTTCTCCAGCCTTCAACCCGGTCTATGAAGCCACCGATCATTTCGGGGCTATGCCAGACAATCCGGCAGTGGCAGAGCTAGAGGTCAGTCACGTCAACTTGGCAGACCTAGAGCCAGAGGTGCAAGGGGAGGCAGAGGTTTCAAACCAGCACAAAACCAGTGAGATGAATCAGGTAGGAGGTAGGACTATACTGGTTCAGAGATCGATGGACCTTGAGCCCTTGGGCTCACAGTATTGTTTCCAAGGGGCTGGGTTGGAGGTGGATAAAGGGGTCTCCAACCTCCGCCGGTGAACTTCTTCCAGACACCCTCACCGGATCTGGAGGAGTACACCAAAGGTCTCCTATCTTTGGTAAAAGATAGGAGGGTAAAAAGCCTAAAATTCAAGGGAACGGTCTGTTTACTGTTCCAAAGAAGAATTCTACCAAAATGAGAGTAATTCTGGACTTGTCCAAACTCAATTCTTATGTTCTTTGCGACAAGTTCCGTATGCTGACTGTCTCTCAGGTACGGACCTTACTTCCCCGTGGGCCGTCACCACCTCTATAGATCTTACAGACGCATATTATCATGTTCCAATAGCAAGAAACTTCTCGCCATACCTAGGCTTCCGCCTAGGCACCAGATCTTATGCATTCAAGGTGATGCCGTTCGGCCTCCACATTGCACCCAGAGTTTTCACGAAACTCGGAGAGACAGTAGTACAAGAACTCAGGAACCAAGGAATAATGCTGGCAACCTATCTAGACGACTGGATCATTTGGGTGAACACAGTCGAGGAATGTCACAGAGCGACATCCAAAGTAATTCAGTTCCTGGAAAGTCTAGGTTTTCAGTTGAACCTAAAGAAATCCTGGCTGGAACCAGCAACCCAGTTCGAATGGCTGGGGATTCATTGGGACCTTGGAGTGTCACAAGCTGTCTCTTCCTCCCAAAAAAGGTCAAGGAGATAGCGTCAGGCTATAAAACCAATTTTATCAGGAACAGAAAGATATCTCGGCGGATCTCTAGAAAGAATTCTCGGCTTACTTCAATTTGCGTCAGTAACAGACGTCCTACTGAAAGCCAAACTAAAAGACATCAATCGAGTTTTGAGAAAGAGAGCCAACATTCATTTAAGAGACAAAGTCTCAACAATTCCCCCTGTGCTACTAAAGAGACTTCTCCCTTGGACAAAACCCAAGAACCTTGCCAAAGCAATACCAATGCAAGTTCCCCCTCTACAAGTGACGATTCATACAGACGCGTCACTTAGTGGTTGGGGGGATACTCCCAACACCAGATGACCCAGGGACCTGGTCCTCCGGGATGAAAAATTTCCACATAAATGTGTTGGAAGCGATGACAGTGTTGCTAACCCTAAAACACTTGTCTCCTCCCAAGAAAAATCATGTGAGGATAGTTTCGGACAATACAGCAGTAGTCCACTGTATAAACAGGGGGGGTTCCAAATCACCCAAACTGAATCATGTTCTAGTAGCAATCTTTACCTTGGCAGCAAAAAGACACTGGTACCTGTCAGCAACACATCTGGCAGGAGTAAGAAACGTAATAGCGCGGACGCTTTATCCAGGACCAAACCTTCAGAGTCAGAATGGTCCCTAGACATGAATTCGTTTTGGTGGATATCCAGTCTGGTTCCAGGCCTCCAGGTAGATTTGTTTGCAACAAGCTCCAATCACAAACTTCCGTGCTATGTGGCCCCCAACCTGGACCCACCCTCTGGCTTATGCCACAGAAACATTAGCGATAGACTGGAACCTCTGCAGAAGATTTATCTGTTCCCTCCAGTGAATCTTCTGATGAAGGTACTACACAAACTACACTCCTTCAAAGGACAAGTAGCTCTGGTAGCACCCAACTGGCCCAAAAGCAGCTGGTTTCCGCCGCTCTTTCTAGAGCTGAAACTCCATCCCAAATGGATTCCACGGATCCGGAGTTGACAACAAGTAGGTTCAAACAAACAGACTGTGTCAGCTTCCTCAGGAATTCTGCAAAACCCTAACTTTGTGGATTTAATGAAGTTTGCAGCTCATAAGAGGCAAATATTGATCTGGACAATGTCATACTTACATAGAATCTTGACAAAAGGGATTCAACGCTTAGGCAATACGATTTCGGCTGTTAAGAAATTAGCAGACTTTTTTAAATAATTCAGATATTCATCAGATGACCCCAAATCTGGCCATTTCATTCTTTAGAACTCTGTTTGAAAGAGGCCTAGCCGCTAGTACAATTACAAAGATTAAGGGGGGCGTCCGCCTATATAGAAATAATGCTCCGATTTTTATGAAATTATTATATGTTATACATATATATATGGTGATGTTCCAAAAAAAATTTCAGAGTGATCGAATGATTATTTTGTTTTTATTGAAAAAAAAAAAAGAAATTAAAAGTGTAACTCTTCCTTCATTTTTAGAGCTATTGCAATGCGGCTTTATACTCAGAAAGTATATCATAGTAGAAAAAAAATGTTGTGAACAGTTTTTCCATTTTTTGCTTTTTTTGGATGGGGCGAGGGGGAATTTTCCCCCCAAAATTTTGTTAATTTGGTTATCACAAGTTCCTCGTCAATTAAGAAAAAATCTAGCCCCAAACAAAATATTCGTCTTTCTTTCCTCTTTCCAATGGTATATTTAACTTTAAAATTTTGGCCTACAAATAAAAAAAAAGTTAGCGTTTGAAGTGCAAAAAAGTGAAAACAGAAAAATGGCCGTAAAGGTCAAGAAGTGTTTTTTCTTGGCACTCGTGGAAAAAAACGATCTTTGAGCAAACCATGATACAAACAAATGTTAAATACTCCACTAGCGCTTAGTTCAGAATGCCTTTCCTTCTTTCTAATAGTTCTTAGTGTTTTTTTGCTTGGTTTCCAGCACCAAGTCCCCCCCACTCCCCCCCCCCCCCCCCCCCCCCCCCCTGACCCCCCCCCCCCCCCCCCCCCACACAAAAAAAAAAAAAAAAAAAAAAGGGGGTATTATTTGCTCGGGGGCGAGGCTATCATCAAGTACCACCTGACTCTTTGTTGCCTGGTTTGAAACCAAGCAAGTAAGAATTTGTCATCATATACTCCCTTCTCATTGTCCTTTATTACTTTTATCAACTGAGAGCGTAACTGTGAAGGTGAAAAAACCTCAGATGATTGCGCAGCAGACGACATAGAGGCAATGAGGGCGGGGTTCTCAGCAGCCAAAAAAGAGCCTCGGTTGTTGTTGGTTGGTGGTGGGGCTGTGGTGACGGTGGTGATGATGGTGGACAGCACTGGATACATCCATCCAACCAATGTGGTGGCAATGCGACGCTGCCACATCAACAAAAAAAACAGTCCAACTTCGACCCTATGTCTCTTTTTAGCAAAATTTGCTAAACGGGCCATAGTTTTCACGATTCAGTTTCGGCATATTGTCTCAATTTCACTCTAGTATACACACAAACGTCTATAAATTGTATTTAGAGTTACTTGATGTAAGAAAACAAGCAAAAAACACGGTAAATAGCGAAAAAATCCTCGGAGTAAAGAGCACCATACCTCCCCTTTTGCAACTTTGGGACACGAAACTGACTCCCATGGCTCCCTGCTGGGCATGCTACCCGCTCAGAACACCATTCACCAAGGAATCAGCCATTGTTGGTGCCAGATGTAAGAGATTAGGTGAAATAAAAATCAAAATAATTGATAAATTGGGCAGATAAAGGCCAAAATGACAATAGTTGTTAGGAGCCAAACGTCAGCCCTACGTCACAGTGTGATGGGGGCGGGGCCAAAACCCCATTAATTTTAATATTTCGAAAAAATGCTTTTGCCACGTGATAACAGAGGTGTTGCTCATATCTTATGGCCATTTAACCAGATTTTGAAAATTTCAAAAATATTCATCAAAAATCAAAGAGGAAGCCCCCCTTAAATCAGCCCTGAAAAAGATTTTTCAGGTCTGATTTAACATAAATCTAGCAGATTCCTATTTTTCGTCCATTCCAAAAGCTTGTGCACGGCTTAGGCCAATAGCCCGTCCACAAAAGGTTACATGGTTTTTAAACGATGTTTTGAAACTAGCCTCGGACGTCCATAATGAATCCTGCTCTTATATTGTTTCTTACAGCCATGGCCTCAGGTCAGCCAGAATATCAGAATTAGCAGCTCTCTCTCGTAATCCTGAAAACATAGATTTCCTCCCGTCAGAGAAGTGTTGCTCTCCCCGGATAGGAGTTTCCTAGCAAAAAATGAGGACCCTCAAAATAGATGGTCCCCTTGGAAGATTATACCTTTACCTCAGGATACATCTCTGTGTCCTGTAGTAACTCTTAAATCCTTTTTAGCTAGATCCTCCTCACTGTCCTCCGGTCCCTTATTTATCAGAGAGCAAGGTGACACTATCTCCTTACAGGGTATTAGACAGCAAATAAAACAGGCTAAGCCGGAGTCCTTCCCACATGCTCATGACATTCAGGCTGTAGCCACCTCAATTAATTATTTTCAAAATATGAATTTTGACAATCTTAAGAAGTACACGGGTTGGAAATCTTCTCTAGTATTTAAACGCCACTATTTAAGAAACATTCAAGCCTTGAAATATTCAACCATAGCTGCGGGGAGTCTAGTCTCTCCAGAGTAGTTTATCCTCTCATATTTCATTTTTCCGTCCCATTCTTAACCCCTTCTCCCTTCTACCTGCCGCTTGCACTCTCGCCACGATGCCTCTCTCCTCGATGGTGCAGAGATAGTCACCCGGATTAGTTAGGATTTTCTCACTTAAGGAATGTCGAACAGCCTTGGGTTTTCCTCCAGTCCTAATTGTGCATTGTAATTAAGTGGTGTTTTTATATATATCTCTAAATCATTTGCTAACTGTGCTCATAATTAGTTTTTAAGTCATAGTTTAAGGTCTAGTTTTTAAGCTTAACTATTAAGTTTATATCCTAGTATCATTACTTTAAGTAAATTGGTATATATTATTGACAATAATTTCATTCTCCCTTATATTAGAATTGAGAGTCATAAGTGGCTTGGAAGGCATTCTCTGTTGTATAATTTTCACCCGGCAAAACACAGGTCGACCCAGAAAAGGGATTTTGATGGAGGAAAAATCTATTTCTGGGAAGAGACCTGTGTCGCCCGGTGAAACCCTACCCTGGTTTCCCATCCATATTCCTTTCCAAGTCAGTATTAAAATCCAAATGTATGAAGAATGTGAGATGGCGCTAGCATCGGGCAGTGGCGGGTGGTTCAAGACGGTGCAGACGAAACCGCTGTTA
>NC_061109.1:11260386-11444136 GCF_015104395.2 Macrobrachium nipponense | reverse complement strand
TAACAGCGGTTTCGTCTGCACCGTCTTGAAACCACCCCGCCACGCCCGATGCTAGCGCCATCTCACATCCTTCTATACATTTGGATTTTAATACTGACTTGGAAAGGAATAGGGATGGGAAACCAGGGTAGGGTAGGGTTTCACCGGGCGACAGGTCTCTCCCCAGAAATAGATTTTTCCTCCATCAAAATCCCTTTTTCTGGGTCGACCTGTGCCGGTGAAAATATACAAAGAATGCCTTCCAAGCCTTATGACTCTCAATCTAATATAAGGGAGAATGAAATTGTCAATAATATATACCAATTTACTTAAAGTAATGATGCTAGGATATAAACTTAATAGTTAAGCTTAAAACTAGACCTTAAACTATGACTTAAAACTAATTATGAGCTCAGTTAGCAAATGATTTAGATATATATAAACACACCTTAATTACAAATGCACAAATTAGGACTGAGGAAAACCCAAGGCTGTTTGACATTCCTTAAGGGGGCCGGCCGGAACCGCTATATATGGTGGTATAGGGCGAAAAATGCAGTCATGAAAAAATTCACGGAGCTTCATATGGCAATTGAGAATACGTATACGAAATATTTCTTCAAAATTCCTCTTACTTTCGTAGTTACAGGGAAATTAGTTAACATAACCCAATAAGCCTAAAACACTGATCCGTACAAAAAAATGCATATTTCTTCTATTATCGTAAATTTTTATAATTATTGTCAAAGAAATTGGGAGAAATGGCATCTGTAGAACATTCCCCGAGTCAAGAAGGAGACTTCAGGCTCAGGTACCAAGTCCAGTCATGAATTAGTGCGATCACAGACATCAAGTAGTCTACACGTTCCATTTCACCTCTTGACATTCGCTTGCCTTTACGTATGTTTATGTATGTTTCGGCAAGAATTTCATCATGCCAATGAGGAAAAAGACAAGGAAAACATCTCGCTAACATACAGACGAAGAAAAATCGCTCTAGTATTATTACAGAATATCATAATATTCTCGAGTTAGTGAAGAGAGAGGGTAGGGTTGCTTAGTAACGCCACCCTTCTTGCCTGACAGTACACGTCACCACTCTGCCCAAGGCTACGATCTTTCAGCAAAGAGATCTTCATTTATTATAAATAACAAAGTTTAGTTTGGTTTTTAATACCCAAAATGGAATATGAAATTCATAATAATCATGATTTATTAAATTGTCTTTGTATAAAAAAAAAAATAAAAAATAAAAAAAAAAAATGAGTACACCTCGAGTTTCACCTCTGACATTCTCTTGCATTTATGTTTATTTATCTTTGTTTCGGGCAAGAATTTCATCATGCCAAAGAGGAAAATTACAAGGAAACATCTCACTAACATACAGAAGAAGAAAATTCGCTGGTAATAAGCCGAGTTAGTGAAGGGGGAAAGAGAGAGAATTTGCCGTTAGGAAAAGGAGTGCCCCCAAAATCTTGCCTCAAGCAGTGCCCCAGGCTGCGATATATTGAAATCAAAGGGGATCATCATTTATGATTAAATTATGATAAATCAAATAGTTTTGGTTTTATTAGGTACACAGAAACTTATACATTCATAATAAATCATTATTTTTATTTAACACTGTCTTCATAGAAATACGAAGGAAAACTTAAAAAAACGCCCGTATCTCAAAACTATACTTATTGACCTTTCAAAATCTATCTTTCTCACTAGTTTTTAAAGCTATAACAATTTGAATTTCGAATATAACTCAGAAAGACATTATAGAACAATCAAATAGAGGCCCTTTTTTTCAATTTTTGTTCTTTCGTTCTTTTTTTTTTATAAATTTTTTAAATTTTTTTCTCCTGATTTATATGGGTTTATTTTTTTACCTTTACCAATTAGAAAAATTCATATCTAGCAAAAAAAAATGACTTTTAGAAAAAAAAACTCTCCATTCGATTGGAGGGTCTAACATCAGGTCTATATATGGTAGTAATCCCAGGTCCTTCATATTAAATATCAAGGGAGGAGATAGGAAAAATTTGAAAAATGGTTATTTTCGGGATAAATCGCCTTGGCGTCACAAAACCGAAGGTCAGAGGCAAAAATCATATGCGGTTTGGAGATGTCCCAAGTCACCTTATTAAGTGGTATGAATATCAAAGTCCTGTCCTTAAAAAATGGCATTAGCCGGCAGCCCCCTTAAGTGAGAACATCCCAACTAATCCGGGGTGACTATCTCTGCACCACCGAGGAGAGAGGCATCATGGCGAGAGTGCAAGCGGCAGGTAAAAGGGAAGAAGGGGTTAAGAATGGGACGGAAAAATGAAATATGAGAGGATAAAACCTACTCGGAGAGACTAGACTCCCCGCAGCTATGGTTGAATATTTCAAGGCTTGAAGTTTCTTAAATAGTGGCATTTAAATACTAGAGAAGATTTCCAACCCCCTGTACTTCTTAAGATTGTCAAAATTCATATTTGAAAATAATTAATTGAGGTGGCTACAGCCTGAATGTCATGAGCATGTGGGAAGGACTCCGGGTAAGCCTGTTTTATGAAGTAGAGTATTTGCTGATGTCTAATACCTGTAAGGAGATAGTGTTCACCTTGCTCTCTGATAAATAAGGGACCGGAGGACAGTGAGGAGGATCTAGCTAAAAAGGATTTAAGAGTTACTACAGGACACAGAGATGTATCCTGAGGTGGAAAGGTATAATCTTCCAAGGGGACCATCTATTTTGAGGGTCCTCATTTTTTGCTAGGAAACTCCTATCCGGGGAGAGCAGCACTTCTCCTGACGGGAGGAAATCTATGTTTTCAGGATTACGAGAGAGAGCTGCTAATTCTGATATTCTGGCACCTGAGGCCATGGCTGTAAGAAACAATGTTTTTCTCAATAGAGTAATGTAAGAGCAGGATTCATTATGGACGTCCGAGGCTAGTTTTTCAAAACATCGTTTAAAAACCATGTAACCTTTTGTGGACGGGCTGTTGGCCTAAGCCGTGCACAAGCTTTTGGAATGGACGAAAAATAGGAAAAATATCTGCTAGATTCATGTTAAATCAGACCTGAAAATCTTTTTCAGGCTGATTTAAGGGGGGCTTCCTCTTTTATTTTTGATGAATATTTTTTTTTTTTGAAATTTTCAAAATCTGGTTAAATGGCCATAAGATATGAGCAACACCTCTGTTATCACGTGGCAAAAGCATTTTTCGAAAATATTAAAAATTAATGGGGTTTTGGCCCCGCCCCCATCAACACTGTGACGTAGGGCTGACGTTTGGTCCTAACAACTACGTATTGTCATATTTTGGCCTTTTATCTGCCCAATTTATCAATTATTTTGATTTTTATTTCACCTAATCTCTACATCTGGCACCAACAATGGCTGATTCCTTGGTGAATGGTGTCTGAGCCGGGTAGCATGCCCAGCAGGGAGCCATGGGAGTCAGTGTGTCCCCAAAGTTGCAAAAGGGGGAGGTATGGTGCTCTTTACTCCGAGGATTTTTTCGCTATTTACGTGTTTTTTGCTTGTTTTCTTACATCAAGTAACTCTAAATACAATTTATATACTTTATTTTGTGTGTATACTAGAGTGAAATTGAGACAATATGCCGAAACGGAATCGTGTGAAAACTATGGCCCGTTTTAGCAAAATTTTGCTAAAAAGAGACATAGGGTCGAAGTTGGACTGTTTTTTTTTTATGTTGATGTGGCCAGCGTCGCATTGCCACCACCATTGTTGGCTGATGTATCCAGTGCTGTCCACCATCATCACCACCACCAGCACCACCATCAACAACAACAACGAGGCTCTTTTTGGCTGCTGAGAGCCCCGCCCTCATTGCCTCTATGTCGTCTGCTGCGCAATCATCTGAGGTTTTTCACCTTAACAGTTACGCTCTCAGTTGATGAAAGTAATAAAGGACGATGAGAAGGGAGTACATGATGACAAATTCTTACTTGCTTTGGTTTCAAACCAGGCAACAAAGAGTCAGGTAGTATCGATGATAGCCTCGCCCCGAGCAAATATACCCCCCCCCCCCCCCCCCCCCCCCCCCCCCCCCCTTTTTTTTTTTTTTTTTTTTTTCTTTTTTGTTTTTTTTTTTTTTTTTTTTTTGGGGTGGGGGGGGGGGGGGACTTGGTGCCGGAAAACAACAAGCCAACAAAAAAAAAAAACCCTAAGAACTAGTATTAGAAAGAAGGAAAGGCATTCTGAACTAAGCGCTAGTGAGTATTTAACATTTGTTTGTATCATGTTTTGCTCAAAGAAGGGATTTTGACGTAAGGAAAAAATCTATTTCTGGGCGATGGTTCGTGTCGCCAGCGAAATATCCTTTAATCCATTATTTCTAAGGTAAATGTACTAACACATACCAGAGAATAAATAAATAAAAGAAAAGGTCAGTACACAACTGACTCGCTCACCCTCCAAGAGGGTGTCGGTATGAACACTATGGCGAGTGAGACCACTACCACGAACCGCTTGCCAAAAGAAAATCTCCCACTACAAAATCCCCACAAGAGGGGAGCCGACCCACAGAGTGGGCAGCAACTACTACTACTCCATCCCATGCTGGCCGACTGCTTGCGCCTCTGGTGGCCATCCTGAAGTTAGCAGACAATCTTGAGCGATGAGATGGGCAGGGCGGGATTTCGTGGCGACACGAACCAATCGCCCAGAAATAGATTTTTCCTTACGTCAAAATCCCTTTTCTGGGCTCAGTTCGTGTCGCTGCGCGAAATCGTACCAGAGAAATAGCACAAGATTGTAAAGAATAAAATCAAATAGACAAAAAGGGTCTCAAATAAAAGATAACATAAAATAAAGAAATATAATTGCTAATAAATATACATATACACAATGATACAAAAATAGAAATATTACTTAAATTTAACCTTAATGCTAATAATATTTCTTAAAATTAACAACTTAAATTTAACATATATACAGGGCTTACATGGAATATATGTTGAAATCAGTATCTGTGTATAGATATTATGTACAAAGAACTCAAAGCAATTATAACAATAACTTGAATAGAACAAACTTCAATAATAACATAAAAAGGGATGTATATGACTTAATATCACAAAACCCGTAACCATTGTAAATACGATGTGTCCCCTAGCATAAAAATAAGGGGATCACATCAAAGAGATCATTATATACAATCAATTGTGAGTGACCCTAGCAAAAAAATAAGGGGCACCCACTATACCATCATAAGAGCAGCTAAGACTCAAGATAAACGTAGATGAACATGGTAGGTATAGACGAACTGTTGGGTGAAGATAGGTAGAAAGGAGGACTGATCTTCTACTAAAGATTAAGCAGAGTCGGGGGGAAACTATGTTACCCGCCGCAACTGCTGAAAATTTCAGAGCTTCCAAGGGCTTAAGTAATGACGCTTGAATACTGTCGGCGATTTTCCATCCAGTATATTTTTTCAACTCATCGAAATTCATATGTTGGAAATAGTTAATTGAGGTGGCTACTGCCCTGACATCATGTGCTTTAGGGAAGGAGTCAGGATTGGCTTGCTTAATAAGTACAGGATCTGCTGCCTGATGCCTTTAATAGATAAAGTACCCGATTTTTCCTCTCTTAAAGAGAGGACCCGATGATGATGAGGAGTCCTGGACAGAAAGGCTCGTAAGGTCGATACTGGGCAAAGAGAAATAATCTTGTGGAAGGGGTACAACCTTCCATGGTTCCCACCTCATCAAAGGATCTTCATTCTTTGCTATAAAAACTACGTTCCGGAGAAAGTAGCACTTCTTCCCCTGTGGGAAGAAATTCAACATGATCCGGATCCCTGGATATTGCCGACAGTTCTGAAATTCTAGCTCCTGAAGCCAAGCTTAATAAAAATAGAGTTTTTCTTAAGAGCATTATAAATGAACATGTGTCATTATCAGTTTCTGAAGCCAGCTTTAGAACATCATTTAAGAACCATGATACTGACGTAGGCCCTTACAGAAGGTCTAAGTCTAGCACAAGCCTTGGGAATAGACGAGAAGTAGGAGTCTGTCAAGTCTATGCTGAAACCAAATTGAAAAATCTTTTTCAAGGCTGACTTGTTTGTCGTAATAGTGCTAGCTGCTAAGCCTTTTTCAAATAAAGATCTGAAAAAGGATATAGCTGAATTGATTGTCATGATTCTAATAATATCTGATTCTCTCAGGAAGGTTGCTAACTTTTTTGACTGCAGCAATCATACTGTCTCAAAGTTGAATCTCTTTTTATCAGATTCCAAGAAGAGAATATTTTGAGGATCAATATTCGCATCTCTTTAGCTGCAAACTTCATGAAAGTTAGGGTTTTGAGAATCCTGAGGAAGCGAACGCAGTCTTCGTTTGCACTGACTGGGAGAGCCTGGGATTGGGAATTCGAAGAGGAGACGAAGACACAGTTCCAGAATTAGAGGGTACCAATTGCTCTTCGGCCAGTCTGGGGCTACTAGAGCCACTTGACCCTTGAATGTCCTGAGTTTGTTCAGCACCTTCAGGAGAAGATTCACTGGAAGACATAAATCTTCTCCAGTTGTTCCAGTCTAGGGCCAGGGCGTCGTGGCATAGGCCAGAGGGTCCAGGTTTGGGGGCCACATAACATGGAGTTTGTGGTTCGCTTGGGATACGAATAGATCCACTTGTAGACCTGGAACTCTCTGAAGAATCCACTGGAACGAACTGTTGTCCAGTGACCATTCCGACTCCAGAGGAACTGATCGGGATAGAGCATCTGCTATGACGTTTCTCACTCCAGCTATATGGGTGGGGAGGAGGTGCCAACTGAACTTGTCCGCCAGGGAGAAGATGGCTACCATGACATGATTTAGATGACGTGATTTGGAGCCTCCCCTGTTTATACAATGGACTACCACTGCGCTGTCTAAGACTAGCTTTATGTGGGAGTTCTTTGGCGGACGTAACCTTTTTAGAGTCAAGAACACCGCCATTGCTTCAGTACGTTTATGTGAAGCTGACGGAACTGGGGTGACCAGGTTCCTTGAACCTTCTTGAACTGAGAAATATCCTCCCCAACCGCTTAAAAACGAAGCGTCTGTGTGGATGGTAATCCCCGGAGGAGGAAACTGAAGGGTACTGATATTGACAAGAATTCTTGACTTTTGCCCAAGGGCGTAGACGATTCCGTAGAATCTGAGGGACTGAGGAATAATTTGTCCCTGGACCATGACATTTTTGCTCGTGAGCGCCAGATTCTGGTTAGGTCTTTCAGTTTGGCTTTCATCAAGATGTTTGTCACTGAATGCAAACTGGAGTGACCCCAGAATCCTTTCCTGGGTTCTCCTTGAAGCAAGTTTTGTGTCAACTAGAAATTGCTTTACTGACTTCGCTATTTCTTTCCTCTTGGCTGAATGGAATCGACAGAGTATGGGAGGATAGATTCCATTGAATGCCCCACCCAGCCACTGAAAGTTTGACCTCCCGGAGTGAGTCTTGATTTGGGTTCCTGTTTATCTTAAAGCCTAGATATTCCAGGAACCGGATTACTTTCAGTGTTGCTTTGTGGCATTCCTCGACTGTTGGAGCCCAAATTAGACCAATCGTCGAGATACGCTACTACCATAATCCCTTGCGATCTTAGTTGTTGGACGAAACCACTTCCGCCAACTTCGTGAACACCCGGTGGTGCTACGTTGAGACCGAAGGGAACTACCTTGAATTGGAAGAATGCCTGATCTCCTATCTTGAAGCCCAGATACGGGCGAAAGTGTCTTGCAATAGGGATATGATAGTATGCGTCTGTAAGATCGATAGAGGTGGTGACGGCCCCACGGGGAAGTAAGGTCCGCACCTGCGAGATGGTGAGCATCTTGAACTTCGTCGCAGCAAATGGCCAAGTTTTAAGGCGGGACAAGTCTAAGATTACCCTTCTTTTTTTGTGAGCCTTTCTTTGGAACGCTGGGAACAAGCGCCCTTGAAACTTTAATCTGTTGACTCTCGCTATTGCTCCTTTCTGAAGGAGGTCCTCCGCATACTCCGTCAATTCTTTGGATGGAAGTTGGCGGGAAAGGTCTGGGTGGGGGCGGATTCGCCACCCAACTCCAACCCAGGCCTTTCGACACAATTGCTTTGGTGCCCATTTGCTGAATCCCCACCGGTGGCGGAAGAGAAACAGCCTCCCTCCTACCTGGAAGTCCTCATTGATGTTGGTAGCCACCGTCCCGCCCCGCCTCCCCTGAAGTGTTTTCCTCTATTTAAGGGAAACACCCTCCCGATCCTCTCTGACGAAAGGATCGCTTACCTCTGCCTCCCTTACCCGAGCGGTTCATACTTCTGAAAGGCCGGCCTGCCTTCGAACACTTGGTTGAAGGCTGGGGAGACAGCGTAACAGCGGTAGAGGTGGGAAGTAAATTGAGGCTGGGGGGAAATCACCATAAATAGGCTGTGATTGAGCCTTGGAGTAGAGGGTTTGGGCTGCCTGCACCAACGGAACAGCCGAAACAGCTGGGCAAACCGTTGCTGTTTCTTTTGGTAAGGCTGGAAACGTCTGGGTTTCTTCTGAGCCTTACCCCTGACAGCTTGATCTTGGCGTCTCTTTTGCAGTGAGACCCAACGATCCTTAAGGCTTTGGTTAAGCCTCGTAGCCTCTGCCTGGACCTCCTTTACCATTGCATCTGGGAAGAGGTCTGCTCCCCAGATGTTTGATGAAAGCAACTTATTCGGTTCATGCCGAATAGTTGTTCTTCTTGGAGTCCATGCTTCCGACAGTTTGTTTCTGGCTGTGGCGAACTCGAACATGTCAGACTGCACCGTTTGAGTCAGTGACTTAGGTGATTAGCTTGAACAGTGGCTCGGTAACCATAAGAAATGGTAGCCACCTCAGTCATGGCCATGGTGGGTTGAGAGACCTGGCCAGCCTAGACTTGGCATCAAAACTCTGCCTGAATGAGGCTATCTGGAAGTCTAAGTAGCTTCTCACCAAACTGCTCCATAGCACAGTCTGGTTTGAGTTTGCCCGCAGAAAAAGTGTTGGGCAGGTCTTCCACAAATCTCCGGTTGAGGGAAGTAAAGGAGATGTAGGGTCCGCTTCCTTTAGCTGCGGTAACGAGTCCCCCTTTTGGGCCGCTGGGATAGTGACCGTAGCAATCTTTGTCAGGAAAGGAAGCGGAGTACCCTCTTACCATTGTGAAGAGTTAGTGAATTGGACTCTTAAAAGGCTGTATTTTAGTGTTTGAACAATCCATGTCCTCTAAGCAACCTGAGCCATTCTCTTTGAGCCTGGTCACGTGAATAGAGGACTGTCTCTTTAGGGACCTTATCATCTCGCGTCATGGCAGCGGCGATGAGCCTGGCGTAGCCAATGAACGGCGGTTGGAGATCTTCCGGGTAGAACTCGAAGTCCTCAATCCTTCGAGTTCCACATTCCGGGATAGAAATAAGCCCGTCTTGGAAGGGGGCGTATGACGCCACTCTCCAGGGATTGTTCATAAGCTGAACGGAGGCAGAGAGTCATATGGTTGGCACTGAGCTATCCCTGTGCCGAAAGGTGGGGGAGTAGCTAGCGGAGCTTGGCTTAGGATCCGGCGATAATGTTATCCTGGGAGTTGATCCTATCAGACAACCGGGAGAACATCTGTTCCATACTGTTCTTGAGAGACCCAACCAGATCCACCCCCCCCATGTGTTGCAACAGGCCAGCATTGGGATCCAAAGCCGGAGCTGCTGCGGAGGTGGATCGGGTAGCTCTGAACAGGAACCAAAGGAAGTGGAGAAACGGTTGACTCCTGCTGGCGTGTGTGATCTTTCCTTGGAGGATCTACTCCTTGAGTTTGGATTTGGAGCCGGACCCAGAAGCTCTAGACCTCTCTGCTCCGGGGTTTGTAGCCGGAGACTTGCGAGATGTTGACGCCGACGACGTCTTTTTAGACGACAACGACGTCTTACTCAAGGTTTTAACCACCGTTTGTCCTTTGACCTTAGGTCTAACAGAAGCATCAGGAGAAGTATAAAGTTCGGCTCCTGTAAAGCCTTGGAAGGAAGCTGGAGAGTTTGCAGGAGTAGAAGATCCAGTGGCGCCCAAGGGAAGCCTTGGGCGTCCACGTACTCACCTCGACCAACAGGTCGTCAACACCTACCATCGGTTTTGTCAATGTTTAAGTCCAGTGTCGCGACTTCCGACGAGATGTCCTGGCCTGGATCAGTCAACGAAGCGGCGAGCTGCTGCTGAATTAGCGCAATAGTCGGGGCCAGCCTCTGCTGGGTCGACGTAGCCCGTTGACTTGCCGCCGGAAGATCAGGACCGCCAACCTCTTCTCAAGTATGTAGGGCTGACCCTTGGCGGCGTTTCTTCCCAAAACCGCCGACCCCCAGGCCCGAACAGGGTTGCCAGTGCGGTGTCTCTAACAGCCGGAGCCTGGAAGAGAGGGTATTTGTTAGTTTTTTAAGATTAACTTTAAATTAAAAACTTAAGTAAAAAGTTTTTAACTTAAAATTATAGGGGATGCGAGATCCCATATAAAATGCTTAAGTTTAAGATAAGATTAAAATTAAAAAAACTTAAGAACTATAATCTTGTAGGGATTGGCTAACGGAGTTGGAAATACTTACCCCGTCTAAGAGCTGGCTCACCAGATCATAGCAAATGGTGCAGGTCTCGTGAAACCAGACTTGGAGGTTCCCGTGCGGAGTCGCGCATGGAGCATGGGACCGGCAGACTTCATGCCCACAGGGGTCCTGGAGCATGGCATTGCATCCCTGATGCTCACAGTTGGTGGTCTGTAAGTGAAAAGACACATGAGCATCCTAAAAGATATCCTTACAGGCTAAAGGTTAAAAGAACTCCGCTGCATGCCGGAGCGCGAAAAAATTTCGGGCATAACCCCTCCCTTACCGCCTGAATAGGCTATAACCACGGAGAGATCCGGTGTGAGCATGCAATGGAGGGAAGGTTTAATGTAGCTTAAATTAAACTTAATATTAGTTTAAATTAAATACTAATCTTAAACCTATAAACATGTACGTACAAGGACTAAGTCCGGTGCGTGGCGGAGAGTGTCGCGATATCAGCGCGACGGAGTGGTTAGTAGAGACCAACTGTATGCCGCAGTCCGCCCGTCAGGGGTGAACTAGCACCTTTCCACGTGGATGCCGGAGCTCCGTAGATAAAGAGCCCCAGTAAGGTGGGAAAAGGGCGAGAGGGCAAACAGACTCGAGCTAGCAACGGAGCGACGGAGTAACGACGGAGGGGGGGGAAAGGCCAGTTTCCATCCCCCCCCCCCTTAGCCATCCGAGCGTACCGAGAAGTTGGAGAGGTCGAGTCCAGTCTGCGTCTGTCCCGTCCCCCTACTACTCCCTCCGCCTAGGGGGAGAGGGAGGGCAGGCCCGGGTATGTGGAGCGAGCGTGGGCAGACCAACCCTCCCCCCCCCCGGCCCTATGGAAGAGCGGGAGAAAGAGTGACTGGACAGGCGTCCTGGCTGCCCCGTGATCACGTAGTGACCACGGAGCGTAACAAGAGATACAATGAAACAATAAAGCCTAGGATACACAACCGACTGATCAGAGAGATGCTATAGAGATGCAACCGAACTGAAGAGCGGAAGCACATGGGACCAAATAGGACATAACCTAGGCTAGGTGAAAGCCAGACGCCGTACACTAACGTAAAACATAATACATAATTAAACAAAATCACTAAACGTAAAGAAGAAAATAAAACAGTAGGAGAAAAAATCCAGGAGTGTACGACTAAACCCGAAAGAAAGTCTACCACTCAAAGCTAGCCGGGGCCGATACTAAGAGTGTGGCTAGGGTCTGGATGGAAGATGCCTACAGCAAGGTGAAAAGACATGCATGCATGACATAAACCCCGTAGCTGTACCCTTAATATAAATAGGATAACTAATAACAGAGCGTAATAAAGTAAGGGAAGGTTCTGGGTATGGAAGACCAAGAACGAACCCGCCACGAGCAGAAACCATGCTGCCATGCTTCGACCTAGAGCTCGTATTTATACCTAAAAAAACGGCAAATACTGACTCAAGGCCGGAAAAAAACCAAATAGCAATAAACACTGATTACTTAACTTAGCTGCTGCAATGGTGGGGGGGGGGTTACAGGCTCCATTTACTGTACGCTCATCCGAGAACTAATCAGTAAAAAAGGCCGGGCACAAAAACACAGAGCAAAAAGGGCACGTGTATACGTTGTGCGCTAACTGAAAAGGATGGCCACCAGAGGCGCAGCAGTCGGCAGCATGGGATGGAGTAGTAGTAGTTGCTGCCCACTCTGTGGGTCGGCTCCCCTCTTGTGGGGATTTTGTAGTGGGAGATTTCTTTTGGCAAGTGTTCGTGGTAGTGGTCTCACTCGCCATAGTGTTCATACCGACACCCTCTTTTGGAGGGTGAGCGAGTCAGTTGTACTGACCTTTTCTTTATTTTATTTATTCTCGTGTATGTGTTAGTACATTTACCTTAGAAATAATGGATTAAAGGATATTTCGCGCAGCGACACGAAACTGAGCCCAGAAATCAGTTTTTTTTCCACGAGTGCCAAGAAAAAACACTTCTTGACCTTTACAGCCATTTTTCTGTTTTCACTTTTTTGCACTTCAACGCTAACTATTTTTTATTTGTAGGCCAATTTTTAAAGTTAAATATCCATTGGAAAGAGGAAAGAAAGACGAATATTTTGTTGGGGGCTAGATTTTTTCTTAGGTTGACGAGGAACTTTGTAGAACCAAATACCAAATCAAACAAATTTTTGGGGGGAAAATTCCCCCTCGCCCCATCCAAAAAAGCAAAAAATGGAAAAACTGTTCACAACATTTTTTTTCTACTATGATATACTTTCTGAGTATAAAGCCGCATTGCAATAGCTCTAAAAATGAAGGAAGAGTTACACTTTTAATTTTTTTTATTTTTTTTTTTTCAATAAAAACCAAAATAATCATTCGATCACTCTGAAATTTTTTTTGGAATATCACCTTATAAACATATTTGTATAAAATATAATAATTTCATAAAATCGGAGCATTATTTCTATATAGGCGGACGCCCCCCTTAATTGTTGTAATTGTACTAGCGGCTAGGCCTCTTTCAAACAGAGTTCTAAAGAATGAAATGGCCAGATTTGGGGTCATCTGATGAATATCTGAATTCTTTAAAAAGTCTGCTAATTTCTTAACAGCCGAATCGTATTGCCTAAGCGTTGAATCCCTTTTGTCAGATTCTATGAATATGACATTGTCCGGATCAATATTTGCCTCTTTATGAGCTGCAAACTTCATGAAATCCACAAAGTTAGGGTTTGTAGAATTCCTGAGGAAGCTGACACAGTCTGTGTTTGAACCACTTGCGTCAACGTCCAGGTCGTGGGATCCATTTGGGAGGAGTTTCAGCTCTAGAAAGAGCGGAAACCAGCTGCTTTTGGGCCAGTTGGGTGCTACCAGAGCTACTTGTCCTTTGAAGGAGCGTTAGTTTGTGTAGTACCTTCATCAGAAGATTCACTGGAGGGAACAGATAAATCTTCTGCCAGAGGTTCCAGTCTATCACTAATGCGTCTGTGGCATAAGCCAGAGGGTCCAGGTTGGGGGCCACATAGCACAGAAGTTTGTGATTGGAGCTTGTTGCAAACAAATCTACCTGGAGGCCTGGAACCAGACTGGATATCCACCAAAACGAATTCATGTCTAGGGACCATTCTGACTCTATAGGTTTGGTCCTGGATAAAGCGTCCGCTATTACGTTTCTTACTCCTGCCAGATGTGTTGCTGACAGGTACCAGTGTCTTTTTGCTGCCAAGGTAAAGATTGCTACTAGAACATAATTCAGTTTGGGTGATTTGGAACCCCCCCCTGTTTATACAGTGGACTACTGCTGTATTGTCCGAAACTATCCTCACATGATTTTTCTTGGGAGGAGACAAGTGCTTTAGGGTTAGCAACACTGCCATCGCTTCCAACACATTTATGTGGAAATTTTTCATACCCGGAGGACCAGGTCCCCTGGGGACATCTGGTGTTGGGAGTATCCCCCCAACCACTAAGTGACGCGTCTGTATGAATCGTCACTTTGTATAGGGGGAACTTGCATTGGTATTGTCTTTGGCAAGGTTCTTGGTTTCATCCAAGGAGAATCTCTTTAGTAGCACAGGGGGAATTGTTGAGACTTTGTCTCTTAAATGAATGTTGGCTCTCTTTCTCAAACTTATTGATGTCTTTTAGTTTGGCTTTCAGTAGGACGTCTGTTACTGACGCAAATTGAAGTAAGCCGAGAATTCTTTCTAGAGATCGCCGAGATATTTCTGTTCTGATAAATTGTTTTATAGCTGATGCTATCTCCTTGACCTTTTTTGGGAGGAAGAGACAGCTTGTGACACTCCAGGTCCCAATGAATCCCCAGCCATTCGAACTGGGTTGCTGGTTCCAGCCAGGATTTCTTCAGGTTCAACTGAAAACCTAGACTTTCCAGGAACTGAATTACTTTGGATGTCGCTCTGTGACATTCCTCGACTGTGTTCACCCAAATGATCCAGTCGTCTAAGATAAGGTTGCCAGCATTATTCCTTGGTTCCTGAGTTCTTGTACTACTGTCTCTCTGATTTCGTGAAAACTCTGGGTGCAATGTTGAGGCCGAACGGCATCACCTTGAATGCATAGATCTGGTGCCTAGGCGGAAGCCTAGGTATGGAGAGAAGTTTTCTTGCTATTGGAACATGATAATATGCGTCTGTAAGATCTACAGAGGTGGTGACGGCCCACGGGGAAGTAAGGTCCCTACCTGAGAGACAGTCAGCATACGGAACTTGTCACAAAGAACTAAGAATTGAGTTTGGACAAGTCCAGAATTACTCTCATTTTGGTAGACTTCTTCTTTGGAACAGTAAACAGACGTCCCTTGAATTTTAGGCTTTTTACCCTCCTATCTTTTACCAAAGATAGGAGACCTTTGGTGTACTCCTCCAGATCCGGTGAGGGGTCTGGAAGAAGTTCACCGGCAGAGGTGGAGACCCCTTTATCCACCTCCAACCCAGCCCCTTGGAAACAATACTGTGAGCCCAAGGGCTGAAGGTCCATCTATCTCTGAACCAGTATAGTCTCACCTCCTACTTGATTCATCTCACTGGTTTTGTGCTGGTTTGAAACCTCTGCCTCCCCTTGCACCTCTGGCTCTAGGTCTGCCACGTTGACGTGACTGACCTCTAGCTCTGCACTGCCAGATTGTCTGGCATAGCCCCGAAATGATCCGGTGGCTTCATAGACCGGGTTGAAGGCTGGAGAAGACATCCAAGTTGCCGTAGCAGTTGGTTGCGAGCCTTGTGGGGCTGGTACTATCATAAATTGTTGTGGCGGAGGTGCCTTAGACGTCGAGGGTTTCAACGCCTGGGGCAGATAGATAGGCTGATACTGTTGTTGGGCCTGGGGAAGCTTTGTATCGGGGCGTAGTACCTTTTGCTTCTTTTTTCGGCTTCTGATGCTTGCTCGTTGGATCGAACTTTTGTTTTGATGGAAGTCCCCAACGAACTCGGAGGCTCTGATTGGTTCTAGAGGCCTCCTGCAAAACCTTGTCTACATCCTCCGGGGGAAAAAGATTCTTACCCCAGAAAGAGGACTTGATCAATCTAGTAGCTCGTGCTAATAGATGCCTCAGCCAGCACATATTTTCTGCAGGTTCTCCTGGCTGCAGTGAATTCAAATAAATCTAACTGAAAAGTCTGCAGAAGACTCTTCATTAGGACCTGGAAGATCTGTTCTTCTCTATACATGGAGGCTACCAACTCCAGTGATGTTACTGTGTTGATGGACCTCGCCAGCCTAGATCTTGCCTCAAACTCTGCTTTCAGTAAGTTCTCAGGCAGGTCTGGAAGTCTGGTCTGAGAACAGAGTGGAGGCGCAGTTAGGGTCCAATTTCCCAACCGTAAAAGTCGACGGAGCGTCATGCCAGAATTCCCTGGTGGCTGGCATGAGGAGGGAGGTAGCTTCCGTCTCCTTAAGAGCTGGCATAGGGAGATCTTCATAAGACGCCTGGAGCATTAGCTCCGCGATCTTGTCCGTGAATGGGGATGGGACCTCTTGGGGTGTCGTAAAGATGGTATACGACCCCTTGTGAGGCGTTAACCTGGTGTTAACGCATCCCCAGTCTGCCAGCGTGCGAGCCCAGACAGCTTGGGCTTGTTTCCTTCAGAAATATGACTTCTGGGCTTGGGCTTGTTCCTTCAAGGAAATATGACTGTCTCCTTAGGAACTTTGTCAACTCTGACCAGGGCGTTCTCGGTGAGACGGACAAAACCATTGAAGGGGAACTGCAGGTCTTTGGGGTGAAACTTGAGGTCCGAAAGGGGTCGAGTACCCAGCCCTTCAATAGTCAAGGTGCCATCCAGGTGGTTTTCACTTATCAGCACCCCACCGAGAATGGAACACCCCCCCACACCGCCCAATAACCATGGGGAATTGCCTGTATTTTGAATGGGTTTTCCAAATAAAAAAGAAATTCATTCCACCCAGTAATTCTTTAGAAAAGAAATAAAGTATACATACTTCAAACAAAATGAAGCAAAGTAATTAATCATCGAAATTAATCTTAGAGCCCAAAATATATATAAAAGAAGTCATGTATGAACAATCACCACCATTCTCATCTAAAGTGCAGTATATGGCAACTGGACCACTGAAAAGACAAGTACTATATACAAATGAGGGAGACACTAGTACTAGTGTTAAACATAGTTTACCTTAAATCTTTATGAAGTTACCTCAATCTATGAAGGGTAAGATAAAATAAAGCACTGAAATGATACCTAAGCAACAACATATTTTGTAATAGCCAAGAGTGATAAAACAGAATATTTAAAAGGTACAATTCACAAATCTTACTCACATCAAAATCCATATAGCTAGAAAAAAACAAAGAAATCAAAACCAAATTGAAAAGTTACCTGTGGGAAAGGAGACCAGAAGTAATATTGAGCACGGAATGTGGCTGATCAAGATTCAGGTAACAGTCCAATAAACCCTTGTAGATGTCTTCAGAACTTTGGCTGACACACATACGTTCATAACAACCCAATGCATCTTGTAAACGACCTGCATAATTGACAATTCATCAATGTGATATTCATTTTTATATATCTTTATTTTTTAAGCTTAATCTTTATTTTTTAAGCTTAAACTTTACATGATTTAATAAATGGTAACTTTCTGGTTAAATGCCAAGCTGCATCCTAGAAACTCCAAAAGAAAAAGCAGCCCAAAGAACAAAAATAATAAATGAAAAGAAACTCGTTAGCTTGCAAAAAAAAAACAAAAAAAAAAAACAAGGCATTTACAAGAAATTCAAACTGACATAATTATATTATATATCACATGAACCAAGATAGTATATGGTACATAACATCCTACAGCCAGTGTAGCAATTATGTGAAATTCTGTCTCACTCTATATTCCTTCACAATGAAATAGCATTAGTATTTCATTTCAAGTATTGTAAGATATTAAAGTTGTTAATAAATACAGTGTCTACTAATTTTATACTGATAAAGTAGCTACTATTTTCCAATGAATTTTGGTACATAAAATGTTGGGGTAGAACAGACTCTTTAGCCTTGGCAGGCAACTCTTTTAGGAGAAGGTCACTCCGAAATCAAACCAATGGGTAGAAGGGACTCTTTAGCGTTGATAGACAACCCTTCTATGAGAAGGTTACTCTAAATTCAAACTTTGTTCTCCAAGCTTGGACAGTACCATAGCCACTGACAGTGACCTTCCATGATTTTGGGTTTGAGTTCTGTTGCCTGTGGTTCGCAATTCAATGGATATATCCTTGAGGGAAAAAGAAAAATTGCTTGGTGGATTATCAGGAAAGTGCCTTCATCTTTACCTAACTTATTTCCTACTGAGCATTTTATTTCTAAATCTATCCTGACTGTCCTCCCCCCAATGTTATGGCAAACCTGGCATATTACATTTGCTTACATAAAAGGAGTGCCGGCCCCACCTAGTTGAGCCAGGTTACTTCCGACACGGGCTTTTTTTCCATGACATATGGACATGTTTTATTAACACTTTATATAAAATTTTTAAAAATACAATTAATAGTATTGCTGTTGATAGCATTGTTGTTTATTGTTCTGCTGATTTTTACAATGTTACTGTTGTTATGAATCTATTAGTTTTGATTTTGATATGTTATTCTTAATTCTTTCAGGAGACACTGAGCTGAACCCTGGACCTCTTACTCGTTGCAGTAAGAAAAATTGCAGAATACTTTACTCAATAATTTGGGGCTTATGGTCAACTTTCCTTGATCTACAGAGTTGTGCCCATAACTATGATTTGATCTTATCTGAGACTCTTGTAAATAGTAACAATGTCGAATTGTTGCAGTTTTTTAAATCCCGGGGTTTGATGGGCCCTGACTTTATTTATCATAACATCCTCACATGCACAAGGTATGGCTGTATACACTACGTCCGGACAACCTATTTATCATCAGAAAAATCTGAAGTACAGTTACCATGAAGTTCTTTTTGTTTTAAAATTTTCAGTAAGTTCTACATTGTATACGTACTTGCAGTGTACTGGAATCCAAATATCGACAATTTTATACATGACTGTCTCTTGGAGAGGATTAGTATGGCCCAGTAACAGGACTCAAAAATTTGATTTGTTTAAAGTGTTTTTAGAGGGAGGTGTCAAGTATTTGGCTAGTCGCAGGTGGTTGTGGTCCCTATCCCCCCCCTGCGAGTGAACTGTACAGTGCAATGCCTCTTAACCAGAAATGTCAGTTATTCAGAGGTTTTCAAGCCTCTAATGACACCACAGGAATTACTTGCAGTCAGTTGATTTACATAAAACATTCATAATTATCACAAAAATGACAAATCTTTTAATCAATTTGTATTTTTCATAACTAACAAGCATGAGGTCTTAATAATAGGATAATCTTCTAGCGCCAGCTGAAAACCAGTTAAAAACAATCAAAGATTATAAAGCATGGAATCTGTGGCATCTGGCAACTCATGAGTATACTAGGTGGATGCTGGTCGCCGACCAGGCTTGGAACCTCGTGATGCACCAGTTTTGCTCTCCTTCCCCCAAGCTAGTTTTTTTTTATCAAAGCCTGTACCTTGTTTCATATTTATTCAGCCCAGAAGTTGCAGGGAAGTCAACATTTTTAGACGACCTTCCGTTTTCTGTGTTGGCACGCTTAGGACAGCTGCAAATTGCAGTAGATGTGCCTTTTTCTTCTGCTTTGTCATCACTTGTGTTATGAGCATGCTGGTCCGTCTCCCAAGGGGATATTGCCCCTTCAGGGAGAGAGGGCCCAGGCCTCTACTTTTTTTTTTTTGTTTTTTTTTTTTCTTTTTGTTCTTTAGTATTTTACTTTTTGTTATTTTGAAGATAATTTGAAAACATTTGTACTGACATTGTTTTTATGTATCTTTCTTTTTATCTTCTTAACTTTTGGCTGACTCTTCCTCTTTTGGCTACACTTAAGAATCACCAGAGTAAAAAAATTTTATTCATTCTACTATTTAATACTGCTCTATTTATTGATCATCCAGACCTAGTCATAAGAAACTCCACAGTCATTGGATGACCATCATCAAATATATTTCTTCATACTGGATTTACAACTTCTCATATATCTGTGATCCAGGTTAACATAGCTATGCACTGTTCAGCTTCTTCATTAATAATTGTTTCTGTATTATCAGGGGTATATTTTACATATGGAATAATTCTTTAATGTAAATTATTTATATATGGTTTATCAGAGGTTTGATGACTTAAAATGAAGCTTTCTTTAGTGAATTTAAAATGAAGTTTTCTTTACTGAATATTAATGTTTCCTTAACATTTTCAAAATTTTTCATGTGGCATAGGTTTTTTGTATTTTTCAACATCATTTTTTTTAGTATATAACATAATCTATTCATTATTACAACTGTTCAAAGCTGCCTGAATCAATTTAGAAACAGCTTTGAGCCTGGGGTCAATTAGTATCCAGAAAAATCAGTTAACCAGAACCCCACTCGGGATTTTGATGATTCTGGGGTAACAGTTTCTTCCCTTCTTATAATAATCTCTTGAATATATGTATTTGCACTATCTGGATACTGCTGTTATGTGGAGGGTCTGCACTACCGCAACATATATAAAATATGAATGCAATAAAAATTAAAACTGTTTGTATGATTGGCAATGCTACATGGACAGAAAGGGGTAATGGTAAGGCTGATAAGCCATAAGCATGTTGAAAAAGGGGTATTTTAGGGGTTGTAGGCCATGGGAGGGCAAGCTGAGAGGGCCCTGTCTGTGCTACTTTGTTAGTTCCTCCCTTTTTATGGCAAAACAAAGAAAAGGGTTCAGAGCTGATCTTTGATGAATATTAATAATTGTCTCAACCTGTTTCTGCAACACTTGCCAGTCTCCATTCTAAATTTTGTGGTAAAGAAAAGCAACATTACCAGTTACAAGTCTTTCATGTATGGTCTTCACTCATAAACTCCTCTAACTGTCTTGGCATCCTATCAAATGCTTTCTGAAGTTCTACAAGCATGTGGTATAATCTCTTCCCTTCACCAAGTACATACTTTTCCCATAGTTACTAATTATAAAATGTGCTTCAGTTGTTGATAACTCTGGCATGAAGCAGCTTCATGTCATCACCAGAAAATCTCCATATGGAAAATCATTAAAAAGTGATGGGAAATGAATACAAACAGAAAAAGGGTTATCAGGCCAACATAAATCTGCATTTATGGAGCCCTTTGGCTTCAGGCCTTGTAAAAAATAGAACATGAAAATTTAATGCACAGTATAATTTTACCTGTGGATTCATATTCAAGAACTTGTTCCTCTAAGGAGGGATCATCACGACGAATTGCTGCTACACCAGCAACACCATCAGGCTCATCCAGTGAAACATAGATACACTGTAAAGGAGATAACAATTTCAATAGTAAATTATCTTATTGCCAAATAAGTTCTATAACACTACAAAAGATATCTTGAAATGAAGTGGCAATGCAAACAATGTTCTAGGGTAATTACCAAATGCAAACAATGTTACTATTATTTTGGTAACGAAAGAGGAATTAAATAAGCATTTCTTTTACTTTTAAACTGGTTACTGTACTAGTATGCACTCCACACTACTTAATGAAATATGATATTGTTAAGATACAATAAAGTTTGTTCATACTTACCTGGCAGATATATATATAGCTGTATTCTCTGAAGTCCGACAGAATTTCTAAAATGACAATTTGTCGAAAATTGCATTTTTCCTACTATACAAACCTGAGGTCCTTTAACATAGGAAGGTAACTAGCGGCAGCTGGGACGGTCGTAAGCTTCGAACAAGGGGAGAACGGTAGGTTAACTGCTTGTCCGATCGTGCGCGCGCCCGCGCGCCCGAGAGGTGAAGAATGAACCTTTTGCTTAGGCCCATGCAAAAAGTTGCAGAGTGAGGGGTGGCATGAGGTGGGACTATATGTAAAGGACCTCAGGTTTGTATAGTTAGGAAAAATGCAATTTTCGACAAATTGTCATTTGTTCCGATACGTAATACAAACCCTCGGTCCTTTAACAATAGGAAGACTCACTTCTTGGTGGGAGGAATCTGAGCTTTTTGGTGAACATACTGGTGTTCGTCCAACCCTGGAGTGCCTCCCTGGTCGTAAGAGCAAGGGAGGGATCCAAACCTCTGTCCGATTGATCGGGGTGTGCACCGCAGGATCAATGGTCAGACCTCTGGGCCAAGTACTAAGAGAGAGGCAAGCGTATCTCTTCGTACCAGCAAGCAAGAACTTGTTCCTGTTTGCAAGAGACAATCATAAATGATGGGTTTGTCTCAATTTGGCATCCACTTCCTCCCCCTTGTTGGAGGAAGTGGTGGATATTTACTCCTATCCCTACTGAAAGGGATAGGAGGTGGTGCTCTATTGAGTAGCTCACCTGCATCTCGTCCTACCCAGCAGGGTGACGACCGTGTCCCTCTACCCAAAGGTAGAGGGAAAAAAGATGGAAGAGAGCCAGTCACACTCTCATTCCTCATCCATTCTTACGGTCACACCAGGACTCGATGCTGTTCAGCCTGCGAGGGTCTGGGTTAACTACACAACGTGTTGAGCAACCACCACGGTTTCCCAAGGAAAAAGATCCAAGGAACTGTGGGCAATATCCTGAAGGTAGAAGGAGGTGCATGCGGTCCGGTTGGACCAGGCGCCTGCCTTCATTACCTGCGCCACGGAGAAGTTCTTGCGGAACGCGAGAGAATGATGAAGAGCGTCCACACTCATCCTGGGTGTCGAGTTTCTTCAGACAGCTCCGTCGCACCTTCACAGACAAAGCACGCATAGCCTTCGTATCGGAGGCTGAAGTCCATTAGGGAGGGTATTGTGAAGGACTCGAAACAATTCGTCAGTTACCGAAGGGTTCTGAGTCTTCGCCTACGGAAGATCGGTACGAAATCGAGCGTAACAAACCCCTCCCCATCCCTTTGTGCTTAAACTTCTCAAGAGAAGTCATGCAGTTACCTAAGACGAAAAGAAGGGAATAGTCGTATGACCTATCCCTCTTCTCGACTTTGGTTATGTACAGTACTCATACTGACAAGCTATTAAGACGAAGTAATGATTGCTCTGGAACAACCGAACTAAGTCCACAGCATAGTTCGTACTGACTCGGGCGCTCTGACAGCTGCCGACTGACTGGTTCGGAATCAGTAGAGGCAGCAAGTTGTCCAAGCATCCGGGTAAGTCACGTGACCTTCGCCCTTTAAAGTTATGCTGAGAGACTAACAAATAAATATTTGTAGTCACCGATGCCGGACGGCGCGGCGATGATTCTCTTAATGCATAAGCTCAAAAGGCGAAAGTCAATTGCCTTCAAAAGACCGGGGTCCCTGATGGCAAGAAAAATCTCATAGACGTTGAATCTCAGCTTAAGGAGAAACAACACTATGTGACGTTGAAGACGAAGGTAGGCAATGAATGCAACCTACGTCTTCCAGCTGAATCGAGAGAAGGAATCTCAAGATTCTAAACCTGTGCTTACAAATGACTGAAAACGCTAACCGCCATTTCATTGCTGTCCGTTGTACAATGAAAGGCGGGGCGTTCTTCAGTAATGAAACAGGGAGAGCCGCTTGAAGAACTCTGCTTCTCATGGGCTGAACGTTTGGAAGTAGAGCTGGCAGGTGTGGGAGTAGGCGATGTCTCTTTCAATACATCTGCTAATCCGGGGTGAACAATGAACAATTGTACACCTTCGAATACAAGATATTTTGAGGACAAACTCAGATTCCGCAAAAATCATTCGCATTATCGGGATACGATGCAGCAAGAGACTATTACAGAATTCTGTTTACCGTGCGGTAAACAGAAAGATGAGAGTCGAATAGATATCTCTGTTTAAAATTCTCGCAATACCGAAGACGATGAATACTACGTTTCCCAGCATAGATGGTCATTCATGTATGCGAGAATCCCTGTTAATCAGAGACTTAAGTCCGTGATTGTTGGGCAGAGATACGGTTGTTATTCAATCAAAGCAGGTGAGAAAGACATAAACAACCGTCTACCTCAAAGCGGCAGCTGATACTGAAATGCTCGGGCAATTCAATACGCAGTAGCTGTCGCTGACTCGTCATCCTGAGTTGCCAAGTAATCTTTTCCACGAAGGAATGCGTTCGGCTAGAACCACCGAGCATAAAAAGATATGCTCGAGCAATTATATTTAAGCGAAACGAATTTCGGTAAATATAAAAGCTTAAATGGTGTTGTTGTGACAACACCATAAGTATATAAAATTGAAACTGGAAACTCCTGGGAGGTTGCAGGGCAACCCGGGTTGCAGTTCAATTAGAATACTTTTCGTCTAAGTCGCAATCCGTAGAATAACCAGGATATGCGCCTACCCCTCGGACCATACAACTGCTTAGCAGAATCATGTCGCGAGGTTAATATACGTAGTATATTTGTAGGATTCTGAACAACGATCTCCATCCTAAATTCTTTCCTTCAAGAAAACAAAATAAGGATTGGAGATCGACCACCTTCGTTCTCTATTAAAGAGAGTGAAGGAGAAGTCTTCCTCGAAGGAAAGCTTCAATGGTGAACAGAATACTAAGACGATAGTTCCAGCCAAACTGGATATTCCCCGTCCGTTCTTCTCTATTCCAGGTTGGTCGCCTACTGTGAGATAGTCTTCTTTCAGCAGCAGTCTTCTTCCTAATGCTAGAAATTCCAGGAATTCGAGCATAGGCTGAGGTTCCCGATTATCGTGTAACATATCGGGGATTCTCGTCTCGCTCACTTTGGACCGTGGTCTCGCCTATGTTTTTGGAGGATCGTAAGAAAACTCTAACACTGAATTCGCTAGAAATTCCGTAGAATTCTAAGCAGTCTGCGAAACCCACCCCCACCGAATTCGTCAAACGTTATCGGCTGGTGGTCCTCTCGATTCCCGTAGAAATCGAGAATGGGGCAGGATCCCTCCTCAACGACCGGGGCTTACGTCAGGTTAGGACCCGAAGGTCCCCCCTGGTAGCGCAGTCCCCACGTGGGATCCTACAGAGAAATCTCTGTAGGATCCTTCCCCTTTCCCTCGTAGCCGTAAGGAGAGAGGGAATGGGGAGGAATTGGATACTCGCTCGCCTTCCCAGTGGAACTAGCAGTTGGAGAAGAGTAGGAGCAGCCATCGCCTTGCGGCGATGGCCTCTCAGGTCTGGGAAACGTATCGTCAGGAAGACGTTTTCCCGAGGAGGGTTACGAACTCTCACTGTAGGTAAGGGTCTGCCGCCACTGTGAACGTCGTCTGGGTGGGCTGATCGACACCTGACAGGAGAGAGCCGATACCGTCCTCCGACTCATTCCAGTCCTCGTCGAGGTCGAAACCTCTCAGGAGGACCGAAGGAGTATTTAAATACGGTGTCCGAAGACACGTAGAAAACGCCGCTGTCGCAGTAGAGGAGGTGGAAGTAGCTTGATCGACCGGCCAGAACTGAGAGAGCCTTCTTGTCCGGAGACGAGAGACTCTGGTTCAAGACAGAATCGGCAAGCTTCGATCGCGGCAAACCCACCGTCGGTTTGGGTTCCCTCTCGGGCCCCAAAACGACTCGAGCAGAGACATGGGCTCTGCTGGTGGGTAGCGGCGATCCTTCCCCCCGGTACGTTTGTGCTGACGAATCAGTGCAATAACCTGGGGTAAAGTTACTCTGAATCTCGGAAGCTACAGCGTCTTGAGAGTAGGACCGTCCAGTCCCTCCAACAAGAGCAGCTCCCAGGACCCCCTCCTCCTTCAGAAGAAGGACCAGCAACAGATCCCTGACGGTTGCCTCCAATCACTTGCGCGTAGTCCTGGTTGGTCCTAAGACCAACCTGGCACGTGCGGCGTCGTGACGGGATCGTGAGCGGCGCATCTCTCAACGATCACTCCTATATACCTTCGCTCTTCCTGGCGTATGCCGAGGAAGTTGAAGGTATCGGAGAGACAGAACTGACGCTACCCCCTCTCCCCCTGACGGTCGCCTCCAATCACTTGCGCGTACGTCCTGGTTGGTCCTAAGACCTACGTGGCACGTGCGGCGTCGTGACGGGATCGTGAGCGGCGCGGGGCACCTCTCACGATCACATCCTAGCTACCTCGCTCTTCCCGGTGTAGCCCGAGGAAGTTGAAGGTAGTGGAGAGACAGACCTGACGCTGCCCCCCCCGCTCGCTGGCAGGACCAGCGTACGTGGGGGGCTGCAGCCGATCCACCACCAACCCGCGTGGGGATCGATCTGCAGGCCTGGCCGTGCCGCTCACCTGTGGCGAGCGGCTCGACTGAGCACGTCACCCCGGTCCCCGTGCGTCAGACGAGCTGCTGAATAGGTCACCGTATCCGCCCGGTCCCTGTGGGAGCGGCGGTCAGTGACCTGCAGAGCTCGCTTTCGCCGTGAGACCGGTGAGCGTCCATCGCGGCACGTCAAACCGCTGGTACCAGCCGAGGGCTGGTACCGTCGTCGAGGGGACCTGGGGGACTCTCTTCCCAGCCTCAACCCGTGGCCGGTCAGAGACCGTCACGTCCACCCGAGGTACCGGCTGGTCGCTGCGAGAGCGGCCGCTGGCCTGGCGAGAGTCACCTGAGCGGCTGTCTTCGACAGTCTTCTGCTCCGTGCCTCGGTCATGACGCTGAGCGAATCAGGCGTCTTAACTTTGGCTGCACGGTACCCGAAGGAGATCGTACACTCGGGATCTCCCTGCGAACGAGAGACCCGAGCCGGAACCTGGCGTAGCGGCATCGCCGCTAGCACCAGGCGAGGAAGGAGTACCAGAGCTAACCGATACTCCTCTGGTCCCGTCTATCTTCTTTCCTTACGGAAGGGGAGACGGGCCCCGCTCCCGAAGGAGCAAGGAGGACCAGCAGAAAGGACCCCCCCGTCCCCACCGAGGTGGGACGGGCCCTAGAAGTTCCCGAAGGAGACTTTTTCTTAGGGGGGGGAGGCAGCCTTCTTCTTCTTCGGCTTATGGGCCTTAGAAGTCGAAGGGGAAGAGGCAGCAACCAGACGAAAGACGAAGATGACACCTTCCTCTCCTTCGTCAGCTCCACACGCAGGACAGTCGTCCCCATGGTCCTCCATCCAGGCGAGTCGGGCCTATTTGCCGAAGCAAACACGAGCCCGACTGCACCTGTCCGGAAGGACCTGGGAACTGGGGAAGATACACCATGGGAAGGGACCAGCATGGACAGGCGCAGGAACCAGGAGCGACAGGAACAGCAACCAGCTCAAGGAGCGGCAGGAACAGCTCAGCGGTAAACACGAAGGGACAGCAAGCCAGTAGCGGGAACCACATCAGCGACAGGTACGGCAGGCCCCAGCCATCGCCCTCGTAGAATCATCGGCAGCCAGCGTGGTACTGGCGGCGGACGGTCCAGGGGCGAGCTGCTGGAACAGCGGAAAGTCTGGGGCAGGCAACACGAAGAAAACAAAACAGGCGGCGGCGGCTACCCTTACCCCTCCTCGGTACGGTGGCGACCGGCCCTAGAAGCGGCAGACGGCGTCCCCCCACCGACAACAGCATGGGGAGTGTAGACCAGCGGGGGGAAGGCAGCATAATCGGCGTGAAGGTTGTAGTGGAGACCACTCCCCAGGTCACCGCCCCCAGACCTCGCTAGACTCTGCAGCAGATCGTGGGGATGCTAGGCACGCCCTGCAGACGCAGTGGGTCCATACCTGTCCAAGGTCGTCTCCCACGGCTGTAGCACCTCGTAGACACAGACAGATTAGTAAGAGGGGTTCCCTCACGCACGGGGGGGGAGACATGCCCACCCCGAACGGAAGGACCCCACCCCAAAAACAAAATACGAGAAAGCTGAGCGGGGGGGCAGAAAGAAGAACGAAGAATCGGATACCAAGGGAGTCGCGGGAGAGCTTTCCGACGACTTCTGGCAGACCTTCGCTTCCCCTACCCCGCACAGCAGTGAAAAGTAATATGAAATGAAACAGAATACTGCACTTGCGATTCACTTCATAGAACTTAAAGAGGGGAAAAATCAATCCCCCCCCAAGCGGTAAGAGCGGAAACTTGATCCATAATAAATATGATGCTATCATAAATATATATGAAAATGAACAATACTGCACTTGCTATTTCACTTTCACAGCAATAAATCGTAAGGATTAATTCCGGGTAAGAGCGGAAATTGATCCAAAAATTAAATTTGATGCAATAAATAAATGAAAATGAAAAGAAAACTGCATTGGCGAATCCACTTTCATTGCATTCTATTCATACAAAATAAGAGGCTCTTGCCGAGCGCAATCAAGCTCTCGGCAACGAACGCACAGGGCAAATATAATGAAAAAGAGTACTTACATCTTTCAATTACACACTTTCGCCCAAAAAATCATGACTCGGCGCGAGTGCGCCCGCCCTCGGCACCGAGACATAATTCAAGGGTTCAATTCATGAAAAGAGCGGAAATCGCGTCTCTACGCGATAGCTCCATTGTTGATTCATATTAAGTAATGAAAATGAAAACAGTGTACTACAGTTTCATTTTCAAGTCAAACCAAACCATTAGTAGAAAAAACACACTATAAACAAAGCATACGACGATGAAGCGGGCAGGGGGGGGGGGGGAGAGCGATGACGAACACGTCCTTCACACCCGCGGGCCGAAAGCAAAAGTGATTCTTCACCTCTCGGGCGCTGCGGGCGCGCACAGATCGACAAGCAGTTTAACTACCGTTCTCCCCTTGTTCGAAGCTTACGACCGTCCCAGCTGCCGCTAGTTACCTTCCTATTGTTTTAAAGGGACCGGAGGGGTTTGTATTACTACGGACAAAACTTACGACACACGTAGTGGAGTAGGGTGGTTAGTACCCATTTCCCACCGCTGGGAGGCGGGTATCAGGAATCATTCCATTTTCTATCAGATTTCTATCTCCACTGTCTCCTGAGGGGAGATGGGTGGGTACTTTAAATATATATATATCTGCCAGGTAAGTATGAACAAACTTTATTGTATCTTAACAATATCATTTGTTCATGAAACTTACCTGGTCAGAATATATATAGCTGAATCCCACCTTCTTGGCAGTGAGACAAAAAAGGATTTTTAGGAAACATATACATAGATGATTGACATCTTGGTTCCTTACCTGTTAGCATAGCTGACTTCGTGATTACTGTCACCCAAGCCTGCATCTGTAGTTGGTGCGCTCTAGATGATCTGTCAACGGGGACGTGACCAACAAGTGACTAGACCATGACCATACTTCTGAGGGCAACGAGGCAAAACCACCACCTAAGTTAGCCTAACAAAAAATAACTCCCACATAAAAAGGCTAATAGAAGGGAAGTCCGCATCGGTGGCCGACCCTACAACCATAACAAAACAGAGACTAAAAAAACTCACCTACCTTTTCTATGGGAAAGGATGAGTGCTACCTCCCTGCCCCCAAAAATAGTGTCTGCGGCAATACGTAACCCGCCAAGAGAGTAACAGTTTTCAATACGTCGTTCTCACCTCCGTAGGTAGTGCGAGGCGAACACCGAGTTACTCCTCCAAAAAGTGGCACTCAAAATGTCTTTGAGGGCCATATTTTTTCCTGGAAGGCTATCGAGGTCGAAATAGCCCTCACTTCGTGAGCGTTTACTCTCAACAGTCCAAAGTCAATATCCTTGCAAGATGAGTGCGCCTCCTTTATGGTGTTCCTTTAAAAAGAATGCCAACGCATTCTTGGACATGGGCATATCTCGGTCTCTTGACCCAAACACCATAAGTTCTCCGCAAGAACGTCTACAATTTCTTTGTTCTCCGAAGGTATCTTTAGAGCCCTGACAGGACACAGGACTCTTTGGCTCTCGACCAATGATCCTCTGCCATACCCTTGATCTCGAATGCCTTAGGCCAAGGGTTGGAGGGGTTTTCATTAGCAGAACACATCATTCCCAAAGAGCAGACCGCATTATGCCCCTTTGAAGCCGACGTGCTTACTAATAGCTTGTATCTCGCTAACTCTCTTAGCCGTCGCCAGAGCAGTTAAGAATACAGTCTTCTTCATCAAGTCTCGCAAAGACGCCCAGTGAAGAGGGTCAAAAGCGACTTGACATTAAAACTTTCAGGACCACGTCTAAGTTCCCAAGAAGGCAACTTAGGTAGAGGCACCTTGGTGGTCTCAAAAGATCTCATAGATCATGGAGATCTTGTTATTAGCTAGGTCTAGACCTCTATGGCGAAAAACTACAGATAAAAACACTTCTGTAGCCCTTAATGGTCGACACTGCAAGCTTCAAATCTCGTCTGAGATAAAGTAGGAAGTCGGCGATCTGGCTCACAGAGGTCGTGGTAGAGGAAACTCCTGTTCTTCTTACACCAGCTCCTAAAAGCTGCCCACTTCAATTGGTTACACCGCGATGATGATGGTCTCCTCGCGGGTGGCGATAGCTTTAGCCACAGGTTTCGAAAAAACCTCTCGCTCTGGCCAGCTTCTGGATAGTCTGAACGCAGTCAGACTCAGAGCGGAGAGGTTTTTGTTGGTACCTCTCGAAAGTGGGCTGTTTGAGTAGATCTCTCCTAACGGAAGAGATTCTCGGAAAACGCTACCAGGAAGGACATCACCTCTGTGAACCCAGTCCGCTGCGGCCAAAAGGGGGGCGATTTAACGTCAACCTCGTCCTTCCGAGCTGCAAACTTTCTTATCACTGCCCCCAGAATCAATGAAAGGGGGAAAATGCGTAGAGGTCTAGGCCCGTCCAATCCCATAAAAGGGCGTCTACTGCTACTGCTATCGGATCGAGAACTGGGGAGAGCAGTAAAGAGAAGTCTCGCCGTTCTTGATGTCGCAAAGATGTCCACCAAAGGACATCCCCCAAAGACCCCACAGCTCCTGGCATACGTCCTGATGGAGGTCACTCTGTCGGCAGCAATGTCCTTGTTGACTGAGGAGATCCGCACGACGTTCTCAACTCCAGCAATGAACCTTGTTAAGATCGTAACTTCTCTCGCCTTCGCCCAAAGAAGATCTCTTTCGCTTAGAGCGAACAGCCGAGAGTGAGTTCCTACCTTTGCCTTCTTCAAGTATGCAGGGCTGTGGTGTTGTCTGAGTTGACTTTGACTACGCGACGGGGAGCTTTGTCTGAAAGAACCAGGAAGCGCTAACTGATCGATGCAGCTCTTGAAGTTGATATGCCATGGGGGGGGGGGGGGGGCTAAAACCTGTTCCCCTCTCCAGGTGCCTGACACTTCTCCCCTCCTAGTGTTGCTCCCCACCCTGTTGGATGACGCGTCGGAGAACCCACACTAGTCGGGGTTCCGAAGCTTGAGGGACATGCCCTCCCTGACAGCTTCACGGGATCGAGCCACCATCTTAGATGGCTCTTTACCTCTCTGAGATGGTTACCAAAATCATGTCGAGGTTGTCCTAGTCTGTCCAGCTGTCCGACAGGAAGAACTGAGAGGTCGAAGGTGTAGCCTCCCCAGGGAAAACAAACTTCTCCAGCGAGGAAATGGTCCCCAGCAGACTCATCCATTCCCCTCACCCGAGCATGAAATCCTTCCCTAGAAAAGCGACACTTTTTTCTATGCCTTGCTGCTGACGTTCCTGGGACGGAAAAGCCCGAAAGCCACTGAATCCATCTGAATCCCCAGATACACGATGGACCTGTGTTGGGGTCAGATGTGGGACTTTTCGAAGTTTACCAGAAGTCCCAGGGGGAGCAGCTAAAGACAGAGGTCGTTTGCAGGCCTTCAGGCACCGGGTCTGCAAGAGGCTCGTATGAGCCAGTCGTCAGATAGAGCGAGATCCTGATGTTGGAAAGGAGGGAGCCCCACCTCGCCACATTCTTCATTAAGATGGTGAACACAAACTAGGGCCGTACTCATCCGAAACAAAGAGCCCTGAACTGAAATACCTTTTCCGTTTCAGGATGAAGCAAAGGTACTTCATTTGATTGGGGATGTATCGGGACGTGAAAGTAGGCGTCCTGAAGGTCAAGTGATACCATCCAATCTCCAGTCTTAAGGCCCCCAGAACTGACTGAGGTGTCTCCATCTTGAACCTCTGCTTCTCTATAAAGAGGGGTTCAGATGACTTACGTCCAAGACCGGCCCCCACCCTCCCGACTGTTTCGGAACTAGAAACATCTGTTGTAAAATCCTGGCGTTGCCCTGCCAGGGTCTAAGACCTGTTCTACTGCTCCCTTCTCGAGCATCTGCAGAGCAGATAGAAAAGTATCTTCCGCTTTTTCTCGAGGATACGACGGGACAATCCCTGGAGGGTGGATTCGTCAGCGGGGGTGACTTTACGAAAGAGATTTGTACCCCTTTCTATGATGTTGAGAGACCAGGTGTCCGCTCTCTCTTCTCCAGGCTTCTACGAACAACTGCAGCCTGGCTCTACCGGCGACTGAAGGACGGATCTCTCATTTCTTGCCCCTAGACTTAGCCGGGGCTCTACCCTCTAGGAAGACTTCTTCCTCGGGGTGAAGATCTAAGCTGAAGTTCCTCCACGAAAGGGCTTGCTGCTTTCTAAGAGACTGGCCTCCTGAAGACGTGGAAGGGCCAGTAGGACGTCGCGACGACTGAGCCAAAAGATCTTGAGTGCTTTTTCTTGAAGGCTTACTGCCAGATCCTTCACCATTAGCCTGGGGAGAGATGGCTCGAAAAAGGCGCATACAAAAGCTCTGCCCTCTGTGAGGGAGAGACAGATTTAGCTGCAAAAATTGCAATAAAGCGATCTCTTCTTCAAACGCCTGCAGAAAAATGAGAGGCTAACTCCTCCGAGCCATCCCTGACGGCCTTGTCCATGCATGACATTACACTGGACAGCTCCCCGAGGCTAATCAAATCTGGGCTTTACGAGACTGGTTGTCTAACACTCCCAGATACCGTCTAAGAAGTTGAAGACTTCAAGGACCTGAAAAGGCCCTTCAAAAGATGGTCCAGTCTGAAGTCGTCCACGAAAACTTTAGCTGAAAGCTAAAGAGAGATCTCCTAGAGGATCCACAACGCTGGCGAAATCTCCTTGTGCCGAAGTAGGAACCTTCAGTCCCAAGTCTTCACCAGGTTTCGTACCACATCCCTGCCAAAAAAAAAAACCTTACCGCTAAGTCTAGACGGAGGCAGGCGAAAGTGGTCCTTCCTTGTGCTTTCCTAGATTCCATCCAGATGTTGACCTTACGGAAAGCCCTCTTGGTCCATAGCGAAGTCTTCATTTTTAACAAAAAAACCAGGCGTCTTGCTTGCTTTCGACGAAGAAAACTGGCGAGGGAGGTGGAAGGAGGAGCAGAAGGAAGGAAGGTTATATCCCGAACGAATCACGGAGAAGCCGAGCCAAGACTTGGAGTCCGATGAAGCAGACGTCGAAGGATGTTCTCCGTCAACATCTTCAGAGAAAAACAGCTTAAAACTCCCCTTCTCTTACCAGAGTGAAAACCCCGAAGGAAGAGGCAAAAGTCCTTTTTCGCCCCGATCTCATATCCGAACGAGTCGAGAAGAAGTGGGGAGCGCACCCAACGGGAACAGAATCCTTCACAGTCACAGGGTCAGAAACCAAAGCTTGTGGTGAATGTGATGTTGCACGAAGTTGTGAAGCGTCAGCAAGAGACTCGGGAAAAGCGTCCGAGTGAGAGCGAACTTCCACATTCGCGTCCAAAGCGATCTTCTCTACAAGCGTCCGTGGAGCGTCCATCTAGCGTCCATCGAGCGTTTCCAGCAAAGCGTTCAAACGAGCGTCCAGCGAAGCGTCCCTACGAACGTCCCCCCGCGAAGAGTCAGGTCCTGCATCCTGACGAGCGTCACGTTGAGCATCGACACGAGCCAGCAGTCGAAGAGGAGCAGAAAAGGAAGACGCTCTTTCCTTAAACGAGGTATCAAACACACTACTGAAGTCCGTCCAACCGTACAACTTCGTGTCAGCAAAAGCGTCGAGATCGGATGCCGATCGTCCCTCTCACCGAGAAGAGAGGGGAGAGCGATGAGATCTCTCTCTCCAAGGCCGGGAGCAAGAGTCAGATGACGTCTACCGCCACCTCTAGATGAGCACTTAAGGGAGAAGAACGAAGTCTAGAGGGCGAAAAAAAAACCAGGAGAACGGGGAAGGGGAGAAACGAAGGGGGAGAAAGGCGGGGGAGACTGTCTGGTCCTTTTGATCGGCAAAAAAAAAAAAAAAAAAAAAAAAAAAAAAACCGGGGGGGGTCTGTCGTCCTCCTTTTTGCGACGAGGAACCGTCCTCCCTTCTGCTTAAGCAACGCATCCAGTTGACGTTGACATAGCGAAAGGGATTCTCAGTCTGCGAAGTCTCCTTATGAGGGAGAAAGAGCGTGCCTGTGAGAAGGCGAGGGGCGCGAGGGATGCCTTCTTCCTTCTCACAGGGAAAAGCCCTGGCTCTAGAGGCGACTGGGGCGATCGAAGGCGTCATCGTCAGATGACGTCCTAGTTCTTCTTTTCTGAGGCGGAAAAGCTACGCTTTCCGGGAAAAGACCGCCAATCAGACAGAGCATGACGTGAAGCGTCTTGATGGCTTGGAAGGTCTCTTCAGAGGCCGCGAATCGGACGAGATTGCCCACCCCTTGCGGGGGAGGACGCGTCGGAGGACGAAAAAAAACAATCGAGCACGCTCCTTAGCAGCCTGGGAAGCGTCTACCGGAACTGCTGAAGGGACGTCAGATCGGTGTGGGGGGATCCCCGTAACCCTCCTTCGGCCTTCAACAGCCCTCTCCTGAGTCCTGGGAGTCCGGCAGAGGTCCCAGCCTAGGAGCTATGAGGCGATCTGACGCCCCCTCCACTTCACTAGGGCACTATCACTGCCCATTAACATTTTGCCTATTTTTCAAGGGCAAAGTACTTTGGATTCTAGCGTCTTCAAACGAATCCAGAATAAGCGAAAGGCATACCCTCCGCAGACACCACTTGAGGGCCCGAAGGCAACACTAGGGGGTTAGGAGTTACCAAACTCTACAGGGAGGGTTAGAAGAGGATACATTAATACCCTGTCTGCTACCAGATTCACTCCTGGAGAAGTAAATCTGTCACGCTCTAATTTTATTAACCGTAGGATTCATACGTCTTCCATTGCAAATCAGTTAAACTTTTCGCATTTTTTTCAGGGTGCAGCGGAAAATCGACGTACACACTTGTCCCCCTAAAACTCTTACATTTACAGGCGGCCCTGCGGTTAGCGGCGGGGGTTCCATTCCTGGCCGCCGACGCCAAGCATACGGCCACCGCACACCTTCTTTCAAAACTCTTAGACCATTCAAAGGCGCCGTAATCCCACAACGGCGCAATAAGTAAAATTATATTTATGCAGTATAGTACTATAGAATTTACTGTACAGTACATGTGGTGTCTAGAGTATGTAAAAGATTTAATAAAGTTTAAAACAGTGTACGGTAGCTGTAGTGCTCAGGTTACGATCATTAGTCTTACGATAGTCCGATTTTATGAGAGATCAAATTACAAATGGCCTAACTTTATCCTTCTTTATAGTTACATAAAGTTCAATAACAGCAAAAGAGAATGATGAAAGTATCGTTTTAACGTTATAACTCGTTGCGTGAATGTGTACGTACAGCCATGAACAATTTCCGAAACGAGAAAAGACTTTTTTTTTTTTCTAAGTACAACGAACTGGATAACATCTGTTTGGCTTGTATTTAAATCATCGTACTACAGTACAACATTACCGTAATTGTTATAAATAGCGTTATGTATAGAATAGAACTGAGATATCTTAATGTAATAACTTTATTCGCTTATAGATCAGAGATCAATATAGATTAAAGATCAATCGGGAAATATACTGTTAAATTTAAAACCTAGTTATAAACTGAAGCTGAGAAAAACTGTTCAAGCTGGCTAATGGATATTATCGTACATCGGCAAACAAGGAATAAAAAACTGCAGTAAACGTCTGCCATCAACACAAAACTGTAGATGAAATTGGGATAAAATCATTTTAATCAAACTACTGTGCTTGAAGAAACATTTTACTGTTGGTTTTCACACCGATATAAGATAAATAACGTAAAGTTAGTATTACGATGATATAAAAAGGATTATTGCGAACGGAATCACATAATTTTTTACGCAATAAAACATGCCGCCAACTCAATTCTGTTAATGAAAAAAAAAAAAGTAGTTCACATTCACAACGAGACATAGTCAATAAATATTTCCACCTAAAACACGCTGTATAAGGAAAAATAACTTTGTCCCATATAAGTCAAGTATATAGATATTCTTTATGCTAACTAGAAAGCAAGAGCATTCACTCCGAATTGCGTTATGGTGAAACAAAACCGTCGGATTCGTTCAGTTGATTTTCAAACCACAACGTTTGGGGCCGCCCTCGCGGGAATACTGGCTTCAAATTTGCGTAGTATTTTAAAATCCAATAATATGAGAATAACGTACAATATTCTTGGATACAGTGAAATAATATATAACTTTTTAAAGGATTTATGGAAAAAAGATGCATAATTAATAAAATAACACGATTGCATTTTTGCGGAACTGGCGGACAAGAACGAACATGAAAAACATCCCCTGACAACGTGGAGCATAGTTACAAAGGCTGCCTTAATTTGTATCTATTTCTGTACAAAAAATGAAAATACCTTTACGTAATATATTTTCATACACATTTTAAACATAAAAGCATAAACATTTAAAAAATCAACACATCGATCGCTAAATTTGCACTCTTTTTAACTTGATATTTTCGGAAGAGTGGCGACGGCGGCATACAAGAACGAACTTGAAAAAACATCGTAGTCATAACTTGAAGGGCAGTTTCAAAAGCTCCCCTTTTTACCCTCATATTTTCTGCACAGAAATAAAAATACCGTATTCGTAATACATTTTCATACACATTTTAAACATAAAAGCATATATTATAAAAATCGACACATCGATCGCTATTTGCACTTTTTTTTCAAAAAATCGATTATTTTTCGGACAAAGACGGCAGCGGCGGCTCACAAGAAAGAACATGAAAAAAACATCGTATTTGATAACGTGAAGGGCAGTTTTCAAAAGCTGCATTGTATCATATTTCTGCCTACAGAAATAAAAAAAATACCTTTCATCGTAATAAATTTTTAATACTCATTTTAAACAAAAGCATGAACATTTATATATCGACACATCCATAACTAAATTTTGCACTACGTAACTTCGATATTTTCGGCATGGAAACAGCGTCAGAGGCATATATTTTTACCCTAATACCTACGTAATAACTCTCCATAAATTTGTTAATATAATTTGCATAACCTTTATGGTCTGAACGCATTTCTACAAATGTATGAATTCGTTAGACAACGGCGCTAGCGGTGCGTTAACTGAAAATTGTGCCGTAGAAGATACCTTTAAAATGCCTTATTTTTTTAATGAATATTTTTGACGACCGCCGTGAAAAACCGATTCGCCGTTGAGTGATTGCGCCGTTGGACCGCGGGCCGCCTGTACTGTGTGAGGATCAACCAAAGCCTTTGTAGCCTCACCTTACATTCATCCTTCATACACACCCTGGGCGCTAGCCGAACTAGACCCCAGACATCTTATTTAAGGAAAAAACCAAGCCAAAAAAAATCCAAACAATCCACAGTCAACATATGCCTAGCTATGATCCAATATCAAAAAACCAAAAGTCAAGAGGAGACTCAAGCAATAACAGTTTTCCAAAAATCCTGAGGCGGAGGTGCTGTAAACAGTTGTTTTTTTACAACACAGGCGACAGAAGAAAATCTGATAGAAAATGGGAGGGGAAATGGTTCCTGATACCGCCTCCCAGCGGCGGGAATGGGTACTAAACACCCTACTCCACACTACTTGTGTCAACAAGTTTTTGTGTCATAAGTTTTAGAAATTCTTTGTCGGACTTCAGAGAATACAGCTATATATTTCTGACAGGTAAGTTTCATGAACAAAACATATATCTAATAAAGACTAACAGACAAATAACTAGCTCTCTAACCAGCTGGTATTACATGCAGTTCAAAATTGTGTGTAAACTGTAGGTTCTTTCAGTAATCATATGACATACTGTCTGACTGTTTTCTAACCTCTTTCTCTCTTGTGTAAATTTTACTTAAATTTGACTAGCATTGGGAACTCATATCTGTGGTGCCATCATTCATGCACAGGGTTCAATGAATGCACGAGCGCGCACTTAGAGAAGAAGGATTTCATCTTGTTATTTACGGTCAACAAGAAGAGAAGCAGGCACCAGACCCATGCTTCATGAACAGCAAGATGTAGAGGGGCATTTGCACTTGCTGAAAAGCCCTTGAACTTTTCAAGGAGATGGTTCCTAATACTGAACATATGGTAAGATATGTGGAAAATGCGCAAATAAAATGTTATTTACAGGATGAAATTGGATGAAAAAATCAATAGAATTCAGAGCAACTGGCTCTTGCTGCATACAAACCAATTCTCTTTCACTTTAACTGTTGATCCTTTTCTCTTATTTTCTTACGGCCTTTTCAATATCTCCACAGTCTAGTAAATCAGGCAAAGTTCTGTCTCTTCTAAAGCTTGCCCTCTACCACAGGAAGGAACTCTTTTTCCCTTCCCTCTCATACCTTTTCCTCTTATCCAATTCAAATGTCGAAAACCCATTACTCTATATTTAACATTCCTGACAGAATCCTGTGTTTAATCATTTGTTTAAGTTTAAATACAAAATTATCTGACAAAACTATCAGATCCATGGCTGGACTGCACTGGAAAGATCATATCACAAATAAGGGAAGTACATGAGAATTATAATATCCAGAGAATGGAAAAATCACTGATTTTCAAAAATTTTTTTTTTTAAACAGTTTTAGCATGAGATAAGATGGACCAGAGATATTCCAAAACAAGTTAGACTGAGAGTAGATGTAGAAAACCCCTAAGAAGGCCTAGAAAACCATGGGAAGGACAGCATAAATGTTAAACCGGATCAATTGGAATTCAGGCCTGAAGCATGAGACAGAAAAAGAACATGAAAAATTTTTATGTTTATTCTCTGTCAAAATGGAGAAAGAAAACAGCAATAACTGAAGATAAGTAAGGAAGTACCCACTTACAAAGGTATCGGAATAAGTGCATTTCGGCCCGAGGTAGCCTTACGATACGACCATCTTAGAGTCAAGGCTTAATTTCAGAACTGTAGTATAGACAACCCCAAAATTAGGGAATGGATGAATCTTAGGATTTAAAGGTTATCATATGAGTGGGAAAATATATAGGTATACAGGCAGTCCCCGGTTCCGACCCCCCCCCCCCCCCCCCCTTTGTCGGCTTACGATGTTCGAGGTTACGATGCTTGTCAATAGACATTATTTCCAGGGTTTACGATGCATGTTCCAGGTTACGACGCCTTCCAACGCTTCATCTGGCAGATGAAAATGACACCAAAAATGCAAAAAATCAATATTTGTAAGGTTGTTTTGATGAAAAAGCCCATAAGAATGCAGTTTACATAGTTTTCAATGCCACCCATAGCATTCAAAAGTAAGGGTTTCTTAGGATTTTTGACAAATGTGCCGGCTTACGACGATTTTCGGCCTTACGCATGCGTCTCAAGAACGGAACCCCGTCGTGACGCCGGGGAATGCCTGTATAACCTACTTACTGAACTGTAAACTGTGGCAATGATCCAAATCCAATCATAGGTTCTTACAGATATGGTTAGTACAATATATGCATAAATATTATAAAAATCAAAACTTTTCTCAATAACTTCCACAGACTATTTAAAATGTTATTAACCTGTAAGCGGTCCGCCCTGATGAGATCGCTTGCTAACGTACCGTCACGATTTTTTTGTAATCAGCGATCATAAGCACTGATGATAGTTTTTCAAAAGTTAATATGATTTTTATGCTGTTATTCATATGTAATAACTGTTAGGAAATTATCTTCTCTCTCTCATATCTCTTCTTCTCTCCTCTCTCCCTCTCTCGCTCTCTCTCTCTCTCTCTCTCGGAGTCCAGTCACTCGGCAAAGAAAAGTCATGTCACTCCCGCAAGTGAAGAAAGTTTGGTATCATCACATGGAGGGATTCAGAACTAGAGCCTCCATCATCAAATTAGTGTTATCAATATCACACTCTCATCTAGTAGTTGATTGATCTCACCTGAAGGAATATGCCTCCCTCTTTGGGACATTCATTGATGAAAGACGCGAAATCCAATTTGTCTCGATAAACGCCCGAAGCGTATGAAAGAAAACCAACAGGGACAGGCCGTTTTCTAGCATAAGCGGACCCCACCCGGCAAGAGTTGCCAGGCTGCGAAATAAGTTTCCCATGTGCTGGAGTGTTACAAAAGATGTTCCTACACTTTCTATACGAGTAAACGTATTCATTAGGGCTGACAGCTTGACAAGCACAGTTAAAGTCTTGAACGAGTAATATCCGTTGAAGCGCTACCGTGAGTAGATCGAGGTAAACGTATATTACGTGGGTGACGCTAACAGGGTTAAAATGTTGATTTTTTCTTGTAAGTGTTGTATATATAATGTCTAGTTTAGTCACATTATAACTTAACATATCAGTTCGTTCTTTGTGACTTGGAGAATTTTAGCTAGTGGCATCTTTTACAACTTTTCTAAGCTAGCATTATTCTGTTGTTCAGACCACTTGGATGATTCCACTGGTCAGTAAAAAAAAATAAGGCACAGACTACCTTCCAGATTAGGATTACTAAGGAACCGTCAGATGGTAAATGGACTCAGGCCCTGGATTTTTATATATTATTGTGTACTGCTGGTTAACAAGGAGGTGGGGGTTTCAGTCCTGGCTACCCCCAGTAATTAAAAATCGGTGGATAATAGTGACGATAGACTGCTTAACAGTACGTATCATAACCAGTTGTCAGTGTGATTAAACGTTATCGGCACCATTTTATTGGAACCCCCCCAAAAAACAAAAAAATGCTTACACCTTGACTGGATTCACAGGGGGATGCGTACCAAACCTTCACGAATATTTTAACTTTGTGAAAACTTCATGCCACCCTAAAAATAGTTTATAACTGCCTATTTTGATAGTTCAAACACCAAGATAACCCTCTAAAATATGCTCATGCCTAAGTATCTTAGTTAGTTTATCCACAAAAAAATGCATTTAAGTCGAGAAAATATTGAAAATAAAGTCATACAGTGGGCATCGCTTAATCCGGATCAGTATTCACGGGAGCCAGTTAATCACAGTTTTTTCATTGGACCAATTCTCATGCTAAATCGCTGTATGAATTGCTGCTATCAGGTTTGTCGTGTTGCACTGACATAAGGGTAATAACAAACCATTCTTAACTTTATCTATTATGTCCTATCTCGTTAAATAAATAGCCTTACTTCTTCAAGGTTTATGACGACGTTCATGTAGGCTACAGCGTAGTTGCGTCCAGTGCGATAACCAAACGTACACGAAGATGATTCATATTATGATATTAACTGACAATAAAGGTAAAAAAAACCATTCTACCTTATCTATTATAGGATATTATTCATAAGAAATATCCTATTCAAAGAAATAATTCCACCATCACTGACTCAACTTATGTCGGAGTGGCCAGCCACAAAATGTAAGCATATAACTTTACGAAAATGGTTTATGTCCTCGCCCAGAAATAGATCTTTTCTACGTCAAATCCCTTTCTGGGCTCAGTTCGTGTTGGCTGTGAAATAATCCTAAGTTCATTATTTTCTAGGTAAAGAACCTAATAATCCAGAGAAAAAAATAAAATCAAGAAAGAAAAAGTCAGTAAACTGACTCGCTCACTCTATAAAAGACAGTGGTCGGTATGGTAACAGGGGCGAGTGAGATCACTACACGAACCACTTGCCATTTAGACATTTCCACCTGAAAAATCCCCACCTGATGAAGCCGTCCCAAAGGGTGATGCGCCCGCTACTACTACTAATACCGACGCCAGCGGAGTGAAGCGCCTCTAGTGGCATCCTTGTTATAGCTCAGATACCAACACTCGTGTATTTTCTATCTCGGTTGGTTCGCTCTTATTAGGATTGTATCCAAGATGGAAGCTGCTATCGCCACGGGCTAAGTTTAAGTGCCCGAAAGGTTAAAAGTTTGTATTTTTGTTCTTCCAGGGACCAGTATTACGCACATTTTTCGGTCATATACGGCTTCACCAAGTTGACTCGTGGCGGCCATGTGCCCCCTCGTATTTAAGATTTCCAGTCTCCCATACTGGAGTCTACCTATGGGCTTTTATTTGGCGTTCATCCTTCTCTTTTTACATCAGTATTTTAGAATTTAGGACCCCAGCACATAACCTTTTACAGTATCGTCTTGGTTTGGTATTTAGGCTATACTGTTCTTCTTCTAGTCCAGCATCCAGCTTTTGCTCTCATCGGCATACAGCGGCTCCGAGTAGTCGACTGGTCTTCAGATCAGTTTCGCCTCTCTGGGCTTCTGTCTCTCTTACTAGTGTGCTCATTCTATTCTTTTTAGATTTGTATTTGTTTATTTATATAGTGTTATTTTATACAGTGTTATTTCATGCTAGGCTGTTTAGGAGCCAGTACCATGCGTTGGTACAGTTGGGTTCACGTTGGTTTCTCTGCTAGTAGGTTGATTGTTGCTACCGCAACTCTGGTTCACCTCGATCACGTTCTCCCATGGCGCGTCTTACCCACTTCCACTTCCCTCCTTCACGGGTAGGAGGGGTCTGGCGGACCTCCTCGGTTGGTCATGACAAACCATTTTAGCCTACTTCCCTCTCCTCTGAAGGGGGCCCGAGGAGGTCCAAGCCAGCTGGGTGCTGGGGTGACCACTTATAGTCTCGGGATAACGGGGCTATCCGAGTTAGTAGGGTGTGGGGTTGGCCACCCCTCCCCACCCCGCTCGCCGCGACGAAACCCGGTGTTCCCCATTCGCTCTCACCCCCCCCACCCACCATTACTCTTTTCTCACCATAACGGACGGCAGCCCCGCTTGGCTAGCCGGAAAGGGCCCCTTCGTTAGTCCGATCTTACTGGCTCGCCAGCCGACGGTGGTAGGGATACTAATAGTGGTCGCAAAGCTTGCTTACTATACCTTCATTTCTGCTACAAGGAGAGCTTTGCTTTCTTACCCGGCACTCCTCTAGTGTCGGAGGAAGGCATGTCTTACTCTATGTATAGTATACATGCCCCTATACAGTGGGCATCGGCTTTATTCACGGATCAGTATTCACGGATTCCAGTTTAATCACGGGTTTTTTCTTGGACCGTTTCTAATGTTACATCACTGGGTATGAATCGCTGCATCACGGGTTGTTGTGTTGCGTATGAGATGTTTTTCGGTAGGCTAACCCTCGGCCGTGGTCCGATAACTACCAACATCATTTAAAGACTCATATAATGATATTACCTGACAATAAAGGTAATAAAACCATTCTCACCTAATATTTATTGTCCTATCTTCGAAATAAATAGCTATCAAAGGTGTATGTACGACGTTCATGGTAGGCTAGCGTAGGCAGTGCGATAACCACCAAGGTACACAAAACATTCAATTATTGATAATTAACGACAAAAAGGAATTTAAAACCATCTTACCATTATATATTATAGCATATCTTCATAATAATCGCCTCATTCGAAGAATAAGTACAACATCATTGCACGCAACTTATCGTCGGAGTGGCCAGCCACAAAATGTAAAGCATATACCTTTAACGTACGAAAATGGTTTAGGTATACGTTGCGTTCAAAGCGACATTTTGTTTTGATAAATTTAGAAATTTTAATAGTAGTGGTAGTGTAATTACAGTAGTAATAACAGTAAGGCTAAAATTAATTCGAACTTCATTATTATTTTTGGCAGTATTCGTAATGTAACTTTCTGACAATGAAGTCATACAAACGCTAATTTGTCAATAGATTATCGTAAGTATTGCTGTTTGTTATTGGCGACGAAGCGTTAAACGAAATACATAAAAAGCATTTTACCTTATAATTATCGTCATATCTTCATTAATAAAAAGGCTATTCGTGGAGTAATTCCATATCAAGTGAAATCAATTTTTATCTCATGCGAGGCCAGCCAGCTGACCAAAATGTACGTACGATATGAAAATCAAATTATGGTAGCGTTCACCCGCAAGATTATCTGCGAAAAGTGACTTTGACGACTTCGTTCACTTTGATATTTTTTAAACGATACAATAACACATCTTGTACTTACTAAACCATCTTCACATAAGTAATTTTTCTAAGATATGTGTTGTTACAAAAGCTAGTTATACATAAAAGGCTTTTATAATAAGTCACCATATACAATATGTACCCAAAACTCATTGTGGGGAAATTTTACTACTGTTTCCTCGGTATTGAAAAATACTTAGCAATCATTCAAAACACTTAATAATATAATGCATAAATACTAGTGCTATACATATTTACATTGCTATAACAAATACTACATACAGTTATATACAATACTTTTATATACAAAGTTAACAGTTATCATACAAATATTTTATATACAAAATTAATCATATGAGTAGTGATCAGACGACAGCTGTGCACTGGGACTACGTAGTACTACTTGGAAGATTAAACACAAACAAAATTGTTGTTGTTAGTCGCCGGGAATAGATTACATTTTTCCAGAGATAAGAGTGAATTTTGTTTGAAGGTATGTCAACCGCCGTTAGTAAATAGGTATCATTTCTAAGGACATTTTTTTTCTCTTCTTTTGCGGAAGGAATCTTCAAGCCATTTTGCATTCAAAAGTATGAGAAGGAATCATTCTATTCTTCATGAAATCAGTAAAATACTTACACTAATAATAAAAACTAAAACTACGTTACTGTATGCAAAACACATACATCATCGTTAGCTTCTGTGTGTTGTAAACGTTCATCTCTAAGAAATTAAAGAGTAGTATTAACTAAAACCTGATTGGTGTTTGTAGCCCATTGGGATCTGTTATCCAATGACTGCCCTCTGATTCTGTTCTATTATAGACATACGCATGGATGGCTAGGTCTTGAAACGTTACCATGTTCGTGTGATTTTCTGACGCTGACGGCAAAATTACTCAAAATTTCTTTATATAATTATTCCTTGTGGAAAACAATAATATGAAATCGCAGTGACATACCTTTCAAAAAAAATCAGCTTTTTAATCTCTGGAAAAATGTTAATCTATCCCGGCAACTAAACAACACAAAATTTTTTGTTCGTTTTATCTTCCAAGGTAGTAGTACGTAGTCCAGTGCACAGCTGTCGTCTGATCACTACTCATATGATTAACTTTGTATATAAAAGTATGTGTATATAACTGTTAACTTTGTATATAAAAAGTATGGTAGTATAAGCTGTATGTAGTATTTGTATACGATGTAAATATGTATAGCCTAGTATTTATGAAATTATATTATTAAAGTGTTTGAATGATCGCTAAAGTATTGAAATACCGAGGGAGGAAACAGTAGTAAATTCCCCAACAAATGAGTTTGGCGTGCATATGTATATCTAAGATGACTTAAAATTATAAAAGCCTTTTAGTATAAGTCTAGCTTTGCAACAACCACATATCTTACCCCCCCCCCCCCTGAAAAATTACTTATGTGAAGAGGTTTTAGTGTACAAATGGATAGTTATTGTATCGTAAAATATCAAAGTGAACGAAGTCGCAAATGTCGATTCTATGTCAGTTTTTAACTTAACGTAATAAGGGTTATGAAAAACACCAGTGTTGTCGTCAGCGATGCGTCATCAATATAGTGGTATGAAAATACCATCATGGTGTTGTAGCGATACGTATCCACAAAGTACAATCATTCTCTCTCTCCTCTCTCTCTTCTCTCTCCTTCTCTCTCTCAGGAATAAATACGTACGTACTGTAATTTGCAGGTAAATGTGTAGACATTTGTGCGTGTTTAAAAAAATGTGCAGTACACACAACATTCCGATGTTTTCGGTTTTTGGAATTTTTCAGATTACGATCTCTTAAACTTCAAGATCGTATAGGTAAAATAATATTATATCGTCATACTTACTGTTAAAATTCACCAAGTTGAACTGCAAAACATTATAATTTGATTGTATTGTACATATCATTTTTGTGTTTTACGGGAAGTTTGTTTGAAAATAATACCCATTAGTGAACATATGGTATTAATTGTCCCACTATTTTTTTATTATTAGAGTGAATTTCTTAATTATCTCACATTCATTTAACAGTATTATATAATATTTATTTAAAATAAAACATTAATTAATAAAATCACAATAATGAAAACATAAAGGAAAAAAATGTTTTGCTGAGTTAGTGGTGTTTGTTGATTATGCATCTGACCTCACATTTCCGAAAATCTGAAAAATTCCAAAAAACCGAAACATCGGAATGTGTGGTACTGCACATTTTTTTAAACACGCACACAATGCTACACATTTACTGCAAATTACAGTACGTACGTATTTAATTCCTGGAGAGAGGCAGAGAGAGAGAGAGAAGAGAGAGAGAGAGAGAGAGAGAGAGAGAGAGAGAGAGAGAGAAGAGAGGAGGCGAGATGACGAGAGAGAGAGATGAAGAGAGAATGATTAAGGACTCCAAGGCGTGTTATTTTTACAATTATTTTATTATCTTGGGATTTTTTTTTTTAATCTGAGATTTTTCTATTCAATTCTCGAGATTAATAAAAAATATTACCGTAAATTGACTAGCATCAGCAACACCATCTAGAATGACTCGGCCATTAGCAGGCTAAACCACCAACCTTAGAACTTGCATGATTGTCATGAGATTAAATGACAAAAACACAAAAACCCCCCACTGTTTATTGGTGAAAATTAGCGGGGTTGCCACGATTATGGGAGAGTGCACGTTATTCGAAGTTTCTATACGGTATGTGATTTTTTTAGGCTTTTATGGAACAAAATCTAAGCAAGAAATTTGCCATTCCCAGTTGCAAACACTGGCCTACAAAAGTTTGTTTGTGTGTTAGAAATGTGCAGTGTGCGGCGCGTCCGTTCTTAAATTGTACCCATATAAACGAAATTAATTATGTGGATCCAAAGCCATGATTCTTCATACTTATGGAAAGACGCCCTAAAGGCTCAGATGAAGGTTTTTACGTGGAAGATACTAGTATTAACGTGTTGTGACGAGGGAGAGATTGTTTCGCTGCATATGATGGTAGCATTATCGCTACTTATATAATGGATTGCAATAGCAAAATCGTTCGCCATATTTTATCAACATAGATGTTGGTGAGTACCCATATGATTTAATATTTTGAAGTTCTCTTACCCACCATCCTCTCTTTCATTGTAAAAAAAAAGAGGCCACACCATGCCGTATGTAGGCTTCTAGCTGTAATCCCTAGGATAGTAGGCACATAGTATGTACAGTAGTACAGTATACTACATTATTTTTAGGCCTAATTTTGTACAATACTTTAAAAACTGTCTTGATTAGTTTTTAGGTGATAGTTGAAAACATATTTGGTGTTTGACCAAACTGAGTAGCAGTTATAAACATTGGACAATAGTGGTCCTTGGGGTGGGTTAAACTATTAAAGTAGGCAGTTTTAAGCAATTTTTGAGGGGGAGTATCAGGATAACACGGGTATTACTTATCACGGGGGGGGTTGGTTTGGGCCCTTCCCCCGTGGTAACGAGGCCCCACTGTATATATATTATCACGTCGTATCTCTCATTATAGCCTCCGCCGTTCTCCGTCGTGGTTTCTTCATCCTCTGGATTCTCACCACTCTGGTTGGTCTCCTTATCTGTTCCCGGCGTACGCCGCGGATCCAACCAACCGCCTTCTAACACACGTATGGCGTTAGAGGACTAGTTTTACTCTACTTTCATACTCCGGCATGCAACGGAGTTTATGTTAGGCTGTAGTGCGTAATCCCGATACTCATGATCCATGTCCCACTAACAGGTACCAAATGTCAGAACCGGGCTGCAATGCAGCCCTCCACGAACCCTGTGGCCACGAGGAGTTGCAGGACCCACGCCCCGTTGCCCCAACCCACGGAGAGTTGTTTTGTCTGGCACCACGAAGCATGCACTATATGCTATGACTCCGTGAGTCAGCTTTTGGATGGGCGCGGTGAGTAGGTTCTAGACAAAGTTACTTACAATCAATTATTTTTGTTAGTTTAAGTCTTACTTAAGCTGTTAACTCCGCCATTGGAAGCCATCCATACGGCGCTCTCTTTCAGCTGCCGCCGTGAAAGGAAGTCGCCTTGGCAACCCTGAAGGCTGGGTTAGGCAGCTTTGGAAGAACGCACCAAGGGACAGCCGTACGTGTGGACAAAAAGTTAGGTCGTCCAGATCTTTCCAGGAGGAAGGTGACGGGGTACGTAGACCCCCGGCCGGCAGCCCCACTCAAGCTTTCCATTCAGCGAGAGGGCAGCAAAAGGCGTTTGGGAAGTATTTTGAGCAGGAACCCCGGTGCCGGACGTCGCACTTAGACATCAAACATTGAGCCAATGGCGGTAGGTGTTGAGGACTTATTGGTCGAGGTAGGTGCTCGGGCATGCCCAAGGGTTACCTTTGGTTACCTGGATTTCTTCTCCTGTTCCTTTCTTCTTCTTCCTTCCATGGCTTCACGGGGATCTGAGATCCAGTCCCCTTCACCTGCTGCTTCTGTGCCCCCGAAAGTGAAGGGACACAGAGAGACAAAAGACCCTCCAGAAGACGTCGACCAAGAAGTCGTGTCTTCTTCATACGGAGTATTCGGCATCCTACGCCGAGAAGGAAGGCGAGGCGTTATTACATTCACATTCAGATGGTCAAGAAGCAAGCAGGCTTCTAAGGAGAAAGGTCGAGCTCGGCCGAGCCAGTACCTTCTCCGGCAACTACTGGATCTGCTCCGTGACTCCTGTCGGGATGGCAGCACCTAGTGATTTCGATCCGCCACCTTCTCGGCAGGAGTGTTGCAAAAGGTGAGAGATGGTTTTCGGTTTCTCGGTACGAGGATTGAGCAAAGGTCTCGCTCAACTCTCCACCACTATCAACCAGTCCGGCAATCGATTCAGGACTTTCTAATTCGTGTTAGAGAACACGATGACCGCTTCGCCGACCTGAATCAGTCTCCACAGACTAACTTCCCCGTAGGAGGTACTGGTCTGTCAAGGCACCACCCTACGAACCCTGCCGGCCTTTTCTATGAATAATCCTTGGATGGGTTAGCGCCTATGCTCCCTTCAAGGTGGTTGATTTCTATTCCTTTAGTGGTGGAACGAGAAGGATTTGAGGACTTCGAGTTCTACCCCCCCGGATTGACTCCGCCTTCATGAGGTTAGGCCAGGCTGACAAAAAGCACTCCAAAGAGAGGACAAGATCTCTAGAGAGACTGTTTTATACAGCAGGGATCACGCCTCAAGGGAGATGGGTTCACTGCCTGAGGATTGGATTCTCAAATACCAAAACTCAGGCTTCAAGAGCCCGTTCCCCATTTTTGCCACAGAGGAGGAGGCCTTCAACTCCCTTTGCAACGAAGATGGTGGAGACAACTCTGCAGGCGTACTCAAGGATGAACCCAGTCGCAGCTAAGGGAAGCGGAACCAACATCTCCCCTCTTCCCTGCGGTTTTCGGCGAACTTGGGAGAATCTGCTAAGCTACCTTCACAGTGGGAAAAACTCAAACGGACTGTTCTTATGGATCAGTTTTTTTTTTTTTCGGTGAGAAGCTTCCTAGCTGCCTGATAGTTCTTATTCAGGCAGAGTTCGATGCTCGGCCTAGGCTAGGGAGGTCACTTAACTCCATAATCATTACTGAGATGGCTGCCCTCTCGTATGCCACGGAAGCCACTATTTAAAGATCCTCGCAAAGTCTCACGCTTTCATCGGTTATAGGCAGACGCTTTCGACTTTTTCACGGCCAGAAGAAAAAATGGTCGCAAGCATGTGTTGCAAAGAAGCCACTATTAGGAACACGAACCTAATAGGCTTCTTGCTTCAAATGTGGGGTGCGGACCTCTTCCCGGAAGTGCGTGAATGAGGTACACCAGGAGGCTTAAAGCTTACCAAAGCCTTAGACTAGATGGGTATCTCATCTAAAAGGAAACAAGAGAATCCATCTTGGTAAAAAAGAAGTTGAAAGACAAAGAGAGTATCAGCCGTACCAGAAGCACCAGCAGCAGCAGCACTTTGGCCAGGCCGTCCCAGTTAATTCAAACCGGGTCAGCCTCGACCATCCCCCAAAACAATCCCCAACCAATCCTCCGCTGTACCATCAAAAACAGCCCTCAACTTCGTAACACCGTCTCGCCGGCTTTCAACTCTATGTATGAAAGCCAAGCATACCCTACCTTTAACAGGTTTTCAAGGGGAAGCAGGGCGAGAGGTAACTTTCGTCAACGAAGTACAGACGAGCTGCAAGTAGAGGCAAGCACTCAGAGGGGGCGCGGGGTGCAACCCCGCAACACAAGCAGTGAGCTCCCAGAGGAGGGAGGGTTTCCTCTTCGTCACAGGTGGGGGTTCAGCAAATGGGCACAGAGCATTGTGCCAAGGATTAGCGATGGGAGTGGATCAAAAGATCCCCCACCAAACAAATCATTTTTCCAAGTACCATCAGAGGATGTTGACAGGATTATGCGGAGGGAGCTCCTTTCAGAAAGGGAGCTGTAGGCGAGATTCAAGGCATCTAAAATTCAAAGGGCGGCTGTTCAGCGGCAAGAAAGGCTCATTAAAAAGAAGGGTAATCTTAGACTTGTCAAAGCTATAACTCTTTCATTCGTTGCGACAAACGTTCAAAATGCTGGACCATCTCGCAGGTGCGGACCTTACTTCCCAGTGGGGCTGGGGGGGACCGTCACAACCTTATCGATCTTACAGGACGCATATATTCATATGCCCCATAGCGAGGCATTCCGCCCGTACCTAGGTTTCAAACTAGGAGATCAGACGTTCTCTTTCAAAGTGATGCCTTCAGACTGAATGTAGCCTCAGGGGTATTCACGAAAATAGCCGGACAAGTAGTAGTTCAATAACTCAGAGCGCAAGGGATGATGGTAGAGCGTACCTCGGACGACTGGCTGATATGGGCACCAACCGTATGAGGAATGCCTCAAAGCATCAAAGAAGGGTAGTTCAGTTTATGGAACCATCTAGGGTTCCAGATAACAAATCGCAATACCAGATTCTCCCGGAGACTCGTTTTTTAATGGCTAGGCATCCAATGGGATTCTCCTCCCACAATCTGTCAATTCCGGTGGTCAAAAGAAAGAAATAGCCAAGTCAGGAGCGGCAATTTCTCAAGACAAACAAGCTTCAAGGAGGAAACCCAGGAAAGATTCCTAGGTTCCCTTCCAGTTGGCCACAGTTAGAACAGACGTCCTTTGAAAGCAAGACTGAGATATAAATCGAGTTGGCGCTCAAGAGCAAATGTCCAAATCTCGAGACAAAGTGTCAGTGGATTACACAAATCCTTCGCAACGCTCGTCCATGGACGAAAGTGAAGAATCTTGCCAAAGCCAAGGACGGTTCCCCTTCAATATCCTCCTCGGCGTTAACGATTCACACAGACGCTCCCTCTCCGGCCGGGAGGATACTCACAGTTCAAGCAAGTTTCAAGTTCAGGGGACTTGGTCCGCTCAGTGTCCGCCAGCTCCACATTAAAATGTGCTGGAAGCAATGGCATGTTTCTTACCCGAAAGAAACTCCTTCCCCAAAGAGTCTTATCTAAGGCTAGTTTGGACAGTGCTAGGAGTAGTACATGCATCAACAGGGGAGGATCCAAATCCAAACAGTGGAAATCATCGTTTTTTTTTCCCCCATGATAGCCATTTTCGCTCTAGCAAACAAGCCCAAATGGCATCTATCTGCCACCCACTGGCAGGGGTAAGGAATGTTATAGCGGACGCATTGTCCGGTCAGTCCCTATGGAGTCAGAAGGGTCTCTAGACATCAAGTCGTTCCCAGTGGATACCCGGGAGTCAAGGTCTCCAAGAGATCTATTCGCATCACAATGCGAACACCAAGCTTCCTTCGCTTATGGGTCCCCCACCTGGACACTCTGGCTTATGCCAGGACGCTTTGTCCATAGATGGAAATCATTGAGAAAAAGAAGCTATCTCTTTCCTCCAGTGAATCTCTTTTGAAGTTCTGGAGCAAGCTGAGGAGCGACTTTCAAAGGTCAAGTAGCCCTGATTGCTCCAGACTCGGCCGAAGAGGAAGCCGAAGAGCAACTGGTACCCCCTGCTTCTGGAGTTGGGTCTCCGACACCTCAACGGATTTCCCAACCCAAGCTATCGCAACCAGGTACAAAATGAGGACTGTGTTCTGTTCCTCAGGAATTCTTCCGACCCTTAAACTTTATGGACTCATGAAGTTGCGGCTAAAAAAGATGCTAACATGATCCCCAAAACATCCTTTTCTGAATCCCGATACAAGGGAATCAACTATTAAAACAATATGGACTCTGCTGTCAAAAAGTTGGCACCTTTCTTGAAGGGAGCGGACACTACAACCATGACTATCAACTTAGACATATCCTTTTCAGACTCTCTTGAAAAAGGCTTAGCAGCTAGCACGATTACCACTAATAAATCAGCTTTGAAGAAATCTTTCAGAGGTATTTCAAATAGACTTAACAGAACCTACTTTACGTCTATTCCTAAAGCCTGTGCTAGACTTAGGACCTCGAAAAGCCTACTTTCAGTTTCATGGTTCTTAAATGACGTCCTCAAACTAGCCTCGGATACTGACAAATGTTCTTGCATATTTATAATGCTACTTAGAAGACGTTATTCGTATGAAAGTTTGGGCTCAGGGGCCAGAATTTCAGAACTGTCGGCTCTATCAGGATTAGGGTCATGTAGAATTTCTCCACCTAAGGAGAAGTCCTGCTGTCTCCGGATCGCAGTTTTTAGCAAAAAATGAGGATCCTCTTGCAATGTGGGCTCCTTGGAAAGTCATTCCTCTTCACAAGATCCCCTCCCTTTGCCCAGTATTGACATAAGAGCCTTTCTATCGCGGACATCCTTTAGATCCTCAGGCCTCTCGTATGAGGAAAAGGTAGCCACTTATCAGTTTTAAAGGAATCAGGCAGCAGATCTTTTACTTATTAAACAAGCAACCCTGAATCCATTCCAAAAGCACATGATACAGGGCAGTAGTACCTCAATTATATTTCAACATATGAATTTTGATGATCTTAAAAAATATACTGGATGGAAATCACCGACAGTCTTCAAAACGTTCATTACCTGAGTCCTGGAATCATTAAAATTTTCAGCAGTAGCAGCGGGAAACATAGTTTCCCTGATTCGCACATCGTTGTAGTATAAAGATCCGGTCTCCTTTATACATACCTTGTCCAACATGCCATCACCTACTGCTATGCGCGACGTGGTCCTTTAGACTTAGCCGCAGGTCTGCTTGGTGGACTGCCCCTTATTTTTTTGACTATGGGGCACCCACAGATTGTACAATTAAATGTGCTTCAGCGTTTTTCTACCATATTTTTATGCTAGGGTAGAAGCACATTGGATTTGTATATTTTGTAAATATCTCATTAATTTTATGTGAATCTCTTTGAATGGTGTGTTTGGTTAACAATTATACTAACACTGTGCTTTAATTATTTAATTTAAGCTAGTTTTTAAGTAACCTTATATAGTTATCATGTAACTAATTTGATGATTCATTATATTATAATATAATTTTATTTTTATTTCGGTTTTATTTGAACCTTCATGTAATCTTGTCTGTTTTCTCTGGTACCTATTTCGCACGGCCGACACGAACTGAACGCCCAGAAAAGGGATTTTGGACGAAGGAAAAATCTATGATTGGTTCGTGTCGCCCTGTGAAACCCACCTGTCTTGCATTCCCACCCTGCAGGCCAAGATGGACATCTTTCAAAGGAATGGCCACTAGAGGCGCTGCACTCGCTGGAGTCGGTATTGTAGTAGTAGCGGGCGCATCACCCTGGGATCGGGCTCTCGCAGGTGGGGAGTTTCAGGTGAATGTCAAATGGCAAGTGGTTCGTAGTGGTATTGATCTCACTCGCCCCCGTTACCAGACCGCAATCTTATAGACGTGCGTTAGGCGAGTCATTTTTTACTGGGACCATTTTTCTTGATTTATTTTTTTTCTCTGGGTAATTATTAGTTATTTAACCTAGAAATAATGAAACTTAAGGATTATTTCAAGGCCAAACACCGAACCAATCACCCAGAAATAGATTTTTCCTTTGCCAAAATCCCTTTTTGTTTGATAAACTTTTAGAAATTTTAAATCGTAGCAGTAGTGTAATTACGGTAGTAATAACATTAAGGCTAAAATTAATTAGACTTCATATATTTTTGGCAGTATTCGTATAAACTTCTTGAACAATGAAGGCATACAAACTCATTTGTCATAGATTATTATAAGTACGTATTGCTGTTTGTTATTGGCGACGAAGCATAAAAACGAATACGTAAAAAGCATTTTTTACCTTATATATTAGCGTCAATCTTCCTAATAAAAAGAGCTATTCGTGGAGTAATTCCATATCAGTTGAAATCAACTTTTATCTAGCGAGGCCAGCCAGCTGACAAATGTATTTACGTATATGAAAAATCAAATTTATGGTTTACCGTTCCCAGCAAGATTATCTTTCGAAATTTATATAGTACTATTCATGTAAGTAGTAAATAATGTTTAGGAATATAAGTAACCTTCATTTTCAATACAAAATATCATCGTTATTTGGTAGTGAATAATAGTTTAGGAAATATCATACGCTACACTGCATGTTATGGGTTGTTGGCAGTGATAAAACAACCAAAATAACGTTTTCCTATTTAAGTCAACGCATTTAGGGAAAAACATGACCATAGATCGACTTGCACTTCTTCCACTTTGATATTTTAACAGTACAGTAACTATCATTTGTACTATCTAAAACCATCTTCACATAACTAATTTTTGTGGTAAGATATGTGTTGTTGCAAAAGCTAGTATACATAAAAGGCTTTTGTAAATTTAAGTATTCTTAGATATACATATGTACCAATTCATTGTGGGGAAATTTACTACTGTTTTCCTAAGATATTGACAACTTAGCATCATTCAAACACTTGTAATATAATGCATAAATACTAGGCTATACATATATACATTGTATACAAATACTTCATACCGTTATAGACACATACTTTATATACAAAGTTAACATAAAGACAAAAATAGCATCACAGTACGCATTTATAATGTGTCTGTGATTACATAATACACAGCATTGTACTTATTTGTACCGTAAAGTAAATACTTTGTTATTCATAATGTGTATTCATTCACAAATGAATATCTAACCAAAAATGCGAAAGATGACTGCAAGTGACGTCACCATACCTACAAATCTTGTTTGTACTATGTACGTACGTACTATCGCACACAAAGTAATAAATAGTAGTTACATTGTCCACAACTACCCACATATTTTATATACTCTAGTAACCAATAATAAAACACATTTTGTACTTGTAATATAATTTCAAAAATCATCTTACAAAACACAAAACTGAAAAGCACGTATGGTTGCGTAGTTTACGATGCGCGGACATGTTCCGTCAGTGTTACCAAATTGCATTCTTTTAATGCATACCCTTCATTTTCTTGAGGTAATTAGCAAGAAAATGTGCAGTCTAGCATCTATCAGGAAACTTGCACTTTTTTAACTTACATCTAGCATACGTATTTTGACATCAAATCTTAGCACTGTTAAGTTGAATATTTCTTTTATTATACATATTTGAATATATGTAAGAAAAAAAGAACAAAATCTTGGAAAAACCAGAATAAGGTTCGAAATGATTAGGAATTATGCAGCGTAATGTACAAGTACAATGTGTATGTTAGAAACCAGTTTGAATCGAAAAGGAGAGCAATCGGTTGAAATTGCGTTGGGTGTGCATTGTTGTGTATTATGGATTTTTCTTAGCTTTTAGGGCAAAAAATCTAGCAAGAAATATGCCATCCCAATTTGGGCAACACTGGCTACCATGTTTGTCCAAGTTTGTTGTTGTTGTTATGAAGTGTGGTGTTCGGCGCTTTCTTTAAATTGTACCCATATAAAGAGATTAATTCATGTGCATCCAAAAGCCCCTGATTCTTTTACTCTTATGGGAAAGCGCCTCGAAAGTTAGATGAAGGTTTACGGGAATATATAAACATGTTTTGTGACGAGGGAAGAGATGTTTTGATGCATACTGCTGGTAGCATTGTCGTATTATATTCACTGACGATTGCACTGCCCCCCCCAAATGTGCCATCTGTTACAACATAGATTGTTGGAATTACCATATGATTTACCTAATTTTGATAGTTCTATTACCACTCATCCTCTCTTTCCTTGTAAAAAATGAGGCTCACCATGGTATGTAGGCTTCTAGCGAATCCATAGGCTAGGTAGGCTACATATGTACAGTAGTAAATATAACAGTGGACCCCCATATTCGCGTCTCCGGATTCGCGGACTCAACACATTCGCGGATTTCTCTCGGGAAAGTTTCAATGCATTATTCGCAGGGAAAATTCGCGCATTCGCGGTATTTTTCTATGAGAAAATATCCAAAAATCCTGGTTGTTGTTATCCGATTTCATCATAAAAATGCAATTTTTGTGATTAAAAATATTAAAAATCCAAGTAGAAAATTTTTAGTGGTTTTATAAGTTTTAACTAACAAATAGGATGTTTTTGCATTTTCATAAGGGTTCCAAACATCTCGCGGATTCTAACTATTCGGGGGGGTCTGGTAACGCATCTCCCGCGAATACGGGGGACCACTGTACTAACATATATTTTTTAAGGTAATTTTGTAAAATATCTTTAAAACTGTTCTGTGAATTTAGTTTTTAGGTGATAGTGAAAACCATCTTTGGTGTTTGAACTAAAGTAGGCAGAGTTATAAACATTGGAATAGTGGTCTTGGGTGGGTTAAACTATTCAAGTAGGCAATTTAAGCACTTTTGAGGGGCGGTATCAGGATAACACGGGTATTTACTTATCACGGGGGGTTCTGGTGTCCTATCCCCGCGGAGAAAACGAGGGCCCCAACTGTAATTAGTTAATATTTCTTGACGACAACTCCGTGATCGATGAAGCTGCGAATCCGGAACCACAAATAGGCAGGGTTTCAACTGTACATATTTCAAGCCAATCAGCATGAGGAAGGGGGTTAACCCACGTGTGATGGGCTCTTCCACCAATAGTTGTCGTCATGAGAGAGAGAGAGAGAGAGAGAGAGAGAAGAAGAGAGAGAAGAGAGAGAGCGACGAGAGAGAGAGAGGAGAGAGAGGAGTTGATTTATGCACTATTGATACTACATACAAAGCATCCAAGCTGCAAGCTTTGTCATTGGCTACTCCCAACTCCTTCAATGAAAAGGCTATGCTGTCATAATTTTTTTATACAGCACACATTACGATGATGATAAATCAATACTGAGGGATTTACTTTATCTTATTGATATTTGGCTTTGTTTGCGTTAATATAATTATTGAAATTAGAAAATCATTTTCTTTATACAAAAAATGTATTTAGTCACAAAATTAAATGAATCCCGATTGCTGAAAAACATGATCAAACCTGGGGTTCACTATAACTGTATCTGTAACTAAGTTATTAATGCTGACTGATGGAGTTGCCAATCAAATCTCACAGCATTTCATGCAGCAAGCAGAGCAGGAGGAAACCCTTTTTCATTGAACAGCAGTTCGTGAGTAAGCAGTTAGTCTAGCGCTCCCAATGACATGCGTATTATTTTTCCTATGATTTTAATTCCCATATTTCCAGACTAAATTAAGATGGCAAATTAGTACACGAGGATCTGCAAAATCAAGGAATTACTGTCCTGCATAAAAACATAAGGTATTTACAGGTACTTAGATCAAAAACATAAGACATTTTACAGTAAACACGTTTTTAAACAGATTTACATATAAAGCAACTGACATTACTGATTTGAAAATGCTTGCTGTTATTGAATACAGTACTACTGAAAACTGTTGGTTTGGTTCCAATGAGCATCGCTGCATGGCATGTACACAACACAAGTCTTATTAGACTTGCACCTCTACAAGCTCTGACAATTGACTTGTTTTAAAAGCATTGACATAAATAATGATTAGAGCTGTCCTTGCACAACTTCTATATAAAGGGAAAAACAATGTACAAGCTTACCCTGGAGAAATGAAGGACACTCCCTTCAAGCTGTCAGATTATCTTCAAATGGGCTTCAATGTTAGAAAAGAGCACGAGAATATGCTTTACACTTAAAAAGATGTCGTGCTAGCAGGTTGCTGGATCTTTTCCAGAAAAAAGAAAACGTATTTACCTAAGAAAAATACATAGGCACCTTAAAAACTTGTTACAGCAAAATGACTCAAGGAAATTCAATAACCTACAGAACTCTCTCCTAAGGTAATATTGAAATCTTACTTTTTTTTTTTTTTTTTTTAGCAATTTTTTATTGTATACCATTACCTGAAGTGAAAATCATAATAAATCTATATAAATATTAATACTGTACATAATACCAGTAATAAAACATTGTAATATGTATATCACATACCTGTCTCAGATCAGGAGAAGGCGAAACGAAAAAGCAAACAGGGCTTTTTGCAATACGTTCAACTTGTTCTCGCTTGCGCTCCATTTGCTACATAGTCCAGAGCAGAAAAATTTACTGTCTGAACTGCTAATTGCCTGAAATAAGAGATGTAAAAATTCAATTATGATATACTTTTCATAGGTGAAACTATAGTATCATCGTAAGACTGTAAAAAATAAGGATACAGCAACTTATACTGAATTATAATTCATAATTACACAAACCAAAACTTCATCTACCATTAAACCAAAAGAAAAAATCTGGCAACATTCCTAATTTCTAGTAAAAAAAATCTTTGTTAATTCCTTCATGACTGCTCAACTTCCCAGTTCCTTCTTTCTGTATAAGCATTCACTGAAAAGCTTGAGTAAGACAAAGGAAAAACTGAAACAGTTTCTCACCTTTCTGTTTGGATTTCCATTCCAGACATAGTAAGTGGTTCAATTTTCCATTGAGATTGCACTCCAGGACCTAGTAAATAGTGAACATTACGCTAACAAACTATGGTACAAACAAGTATAAAATTTCAAAACCATGGTGTAGCATACAGTAAGCCTTTTCTAAACTTATGCAAAATTCACCATAAGGGTATTTGAATTTATAATGACAAATGAGAGGAAAACTCCAAGGAAACTTCCACACTGCCAAAAGAATGCACTTACACTATGCTCAATACTACAGAAACTCGAAAAATGACAGTACAGGCAGTCACTGATTTTGAGACAGAGATCTGTTCTCGGCTTTTGTAGGTCGATACATTCAGGTGTAAATGAAACAATGGAGTAATCAGCGGCGTAACATCAGGTTTTCTGGGCCTCAGTTTGTGTCGCCTGCGCGCGAATATCCTTTTTAATCTTATTCTAAGGTAAATGAACTAACAAATACCAGAGAATAAAACAAAATAAGAAAAAGGTCAGTATAACGACTCGCTCACCCTCCAAGAGGGCGTCGGAATGAACAACTAGGGCGAGTGAAACCACTACCACAAACCTCTTGCCAATAGGAAATCTCCCGACAACAAAACCTCCACAAGAGGGGAGCCGACCCAACAGAACGGGGCAGCAAACTACTACTACTCCAACCCAGATAGGGACTGCCGCGCTTCTGGTGGCCACCTTTAAGAATTAGCGCGGAAACCCGTCCAGACGTAATTTTTGTCTCTTGCTTTCGTGCCCCTTTTCCGAGGATTTTGACTAACATGGAGCGGTTTTCAAGCCACGCATCAGCTAAGTAAGTTATTCCGAAAGGTTCCTACTTAGTTTTTCCTCACCTTGAGTCAGTATTTGCCGTTTTTTTTTTAGGTATAAAAATGCTGATTCCTCGGCGAAGCATGGCGCATTTGTTCTGCCTCGTGGCGGGTTCGCTTCTTGGTCTCCTACCTAGAACCTCCCTTTGATTTTACGCTCTATCCTGTTTATCTATTTATGTTAGGGATCCAGCCTGCTTGGTTTATGTCATGCATGCATGTCTTCTTTACCTTGCTTAGCAGTTATCTCTTTCTATCAGACCCTAGCCAAGCTCTTAGTATCGGCCCCAGGCGCAGCTTTGACGTGGAGGACTTTCTCTAGGGTTAGTCGTTACACTCTGGATTTTCTCCTTACTGCTCTATTTCCCTACTTGACTTTTTGATTAAGTATTTTATGTGATTTTATTTGTTTTGGTTTTAGCACTGACCTAGGGCGTCTTGCGTACGTTATCGTGCCTAGGTTATATATCATGGTCCCATTTAGTTTTGTTGTTTCCTTTTATCAGTTTTGTTGCAATTCTACGATGGGCATTCGCTGATCCGTTTGGTTGCATTACCCTAGGCTATAGATTCGTGTTTTATCTGTGTTACGTTTCGTGGTCACCATGTGATCGCGATACAGCCAGACGCCCGTTCCAGTCACCCTGCCCCTCCTCCCGCTCCCCATAGAGCTGGGGGGAGGGCGGTCCGTCCTTGCTCGCTCCACCCGGGCCTGTCTCCCTCTCATCTTACGCGGAGGGGAGTAGGGGAGGCGGCAGACACGTGACTGGGTTCAACCATTTCTCTCTGCTTCACGGTGCTTTGTTGGTGACGAGGTAGGGGGATGGCCTCCCCTTTCCTTTGTTGCTCCGTTGCACCGGGTTTGATCGAGTTCTGTTTTCGCCCCTCGCCCTTCCCCCGGATTAGTCGCGTGCTCTATGTTCTTACCGGAGCTCCGTCGTCACGAGGGAGGGAGTGGTCCCCGCTTTCCGGGCGGACTCAGGCGTGCAGTTGGTCTCATTCTACCTAAACCATCCCTCTTGTCGGTACAACGGGAGACGGATACCACCGCGATTCGGAATCATTCCGGAATTTAGTGGCTAATTTTATGCTTAAAGTTATCATTAAGTTTAGTTTAAGCTCAGCATAAGTGTAATTTAAGCTAGCTAAGCTGGGGTCCCTCCCTACCTCGTTTTAGACACGGATCCACACCGGAGTTATAACTACTTCAGGCAGTAGGGTGAGGCGTTATGCCAAAAGTTTTTCACTCTCCGGCATGCATCCGGAGTTCTAATTAGCCTGTAAGTGATGTCTTTATGGTAGCATGTATCCTGTCCACTTACAGACCACCAACCTCGTGAGCATCCGGGATTTGCAAACGCCATGCTTCAAGGACCACTGCGGCATGAAGTCTGGAGGTCCCACGCTCCGTGCGCGACTCCGCCATGGGAATCTGCAGGTCTGGTACCCACGAGACCTGGTACAATTTGTTATGATCTCGTGGGTCAGTTCTTAGGACGGTCGGGGGAAGTATTCAACTGTTTATACATGAAATGTAAATACTCGTACTAGATCTTAAATTAATTTTAGTCATTTCTTTTAAGCTTAAGCTCCTTATATGTTGTGAATTACATCCCCAAATTTTATAGGTTAAGCCTGGTTTTTAGTTTAAGGTTGAATCTCAATTTTAAACAAAATTAAAACTAATAAACGCCCTCTATTCCAGGCTGCTGTGGTTAGAGAGACCACCCTTGCAACCCTGAGGGCTTGGGTTGGCGGCTTCGGAAAAAACGCCGCCAAGGGACAGCCCTACATCCTTGAGAAGAGGATGGCTGTCCTGCTGTTTCCCCGGCGGCAAGTCGGACAGGGTACAGTCGAAAACACCGGCAGAAGCAGCCCCGGACTATGGCGGCGATCCAGCAACAGATCGCTGCGTCGATGAAGGAACCAGGCCAGGATGGATCTCGTCGGAAGGTCGCGACACGGACTTAAATGTTGAACCAATGGTAGGTGTTGACGACCTGTTGGTTGAGGTAGGTACGTTGGACGCCCAAGGGCTTCCCTTGGGCGCCAATGGATCTTCTTCTCCTGCTACTTCTCCGGCTTCTTTCCAAGGCTTTACAGGAGCTGAGCTCCATTATGCTTCACCTAGTGCTTCGGTTAAACCCAAAGTCAAGGGCAAAGGGTACAGAAAACCCTTAAGAAGACGTCGTCGTCGTCCAAAAAGACTTCGTCGGCATCATCATCTCATAAGTCTCCGGCTACAAACCTGGAGCAGAGAAGTCTAGAGCTTCTGCTTCAAGCTCGAAGTCCTCAAAGAGCAGGTCTTCCAAGGAGAGGCCCCGTACTCTGGCGGAGCCAGCGGTCTCTCCTCTTCCTTTGGTGCCTATGCCGAGTTATCCCTCCACCTCCGCATCAGCTCCGGCTTTGGATCCCAACGCTGGGTTGATGCAACAAATGGGAGACTTGGTTGGCTCGTTGAGGAATAGCATGGAGCAGATGTTCTCCCGGTGTCCGAAAGGATACATCCCAGGACAACATAATTGCCGGACTCAACCAGGCCCCATCTGGCTACTCCTCCAGCATTCGGTGCTGGATTGCTACAGCTCCCTCCTCACGACTCTCTGCCTCCGCTCTCAATGAACAACCCCTGGAGAGTGGCGTCATACGCCCCTTTCCAGGACGGCCTTATCTCCATCCCGGAATGCGGCACTCGAAGGATTGAGGACTTCGAGTTCTATCCGGATGGCCTCCAAACCACCGTTCATTGGCTACGCCAGGCTTACAGACGCAGCCATGACTAGAGAGGATAAGGTTCCGAAGGAGACAGTCCTCTACTCCCGTGACCAAAGCTCAAAGAGAGTGGCTCAGGTGTTTGGAGGAAATGGACTGTACAAAACACTAGAATTCAAGCCTTTAAGAGTCCCTTCACCATTTTTACGATGGATGAAGAAAACCCCTCTTCCCTTCTTGACTAAGATAGCTACAGTCACCATTCCGGCTGCCTGAAGGGAGAATCCTTACCACAATTAAGGGAAGCAGACCCCACCTCTCCTTTGCTCCCTTCACTTGGAGATTTGTGGGAGGATCTGCTAGTACCTTCTCAGCGGGCAAGCTCAAGCCAGACTGCGCCATGGACCAGTTCAGCGAGAAGCTACCTAGACTTCTTGACAGCCTCATTCAAGCTGAGTTTGAGGCCAAGTCTTAGGCTTGCCAGGTCCATGAATACCATGGCAATGACGGAGGTAGCGGCTCTTTCCTATGCTCAGAGCCGCTCTTCAAGCTCCTGACCAAGTCCCAGACGCACATGGTCCAGTCTGACTTGTTCGAGTTCGCGACGGCTAGGGTTTAATTGCCGGAAAAAACACGTCCTCCAGGAAGCAACTATCGGCATGAACCGAATAAGCTGCTTTCCTCCAACATCTGGGGGCAGACCTCTTTCCTGAGTCTATGGTCAGGAGGTCCAGGCTGAAGCAACAAGGCTCAACCAGAGCCTCAAGGATCGTTGGGGTCTCACAGCTAAGAGACGCCAAGATCAACCTACAAAGAGGTAAGACACAGAAGAAACTTAAACGTTACCAGCCTTATCAAAAGAAGCAGCAACGTTTTACCCAGGCTGTTTCGGCTGTGCCAATTGTACAATCAGGCCAGCCTTCTACCTCCAAAGCTCAAACTCAACCCATTTATGTGATTTCCCCTCAGCCTCAGCCTTCCACCTCCTACGCCTGTCTCCCCAGCCTTAACCAGTGCGAGGGCCAAGCCTTTCAGCACTATGACCGGTTCGGCAGGGGAGGTAGAGCTAGGGATCCTTTCGTCAGAGAGGATCAGGAAGGTCTCTCAACAGGGGAAAACACTTCCGTGGAGGGCGCGGAGGTCACTCAACCCAGCAGCAGTGAGAGCTCGAAGGTAGGAGGGAGGCTGTTTCTCTTCCGGCAATCGGTGGGGATTCGGCAAATGGCACAGAGCATTGTGTCAAAGGGCTGGGTTGGAGTTGGATTGCAGATCCTCCTCCATCCAGACCATTCCTTCAACTTCCATCAAAAGAAATGACGGAGTATGCGGAGGAGCTCCTCCAGAAAGGAGCAATAGCGAGAGTCAACAGATTAAAATTCAGGGTCGCTTGTTCAGCGTACAAAGAAAGGCTCACTAAAAAGAAGGGTAATCTTAGACTTGTCCCGCTTAAACTTGGCCATTCGCTGCGACAAGTTCAAAATGCTGACTATCTCGCAGGTGCGGACCTTACTTCCCGTGGGGCCGTCACCACCTCTATCGATCTTACAGACGCATACTATCATATCCCTATTGCAAGACACTTTCGTCCTTACCTGGGCTTCAAGCTGGGAGATCAGCATTCTCCTTCAAGGTAGTTCCCTTCGGTCTGAATGTAGCACCCAGGGTGTTCACGAAGTTGGCGGAAGTAGTCGTCCAACAACTGAGGTCTCAAGGGATAATGGTAGTAGCGTATCTCGACGATTGGTTGATTTGGGCTCCAACAGTCGAGGAATGTCACATAGCCACACTGAAAGTAATTCAATTCCTGGAGTATCTGGGGTTCCAGATAAACAGAACAAAGTCAAGACTCACTCGGAGTCCAACTTCAATGGCTGGGCATTCAATGGAATCTATCCTCCCATACTCTGTCGATTCCATCAGCCAAGAGGAAAGAAATAGCGAAGTCAGTGAAAACAATTTCTAAAGTACAAATATGCTTCAAGGAGAAACCAGGAAAGAATCCTGGGTTCCCTCCAATTTGCCTCAGTGACAAAACATCTTGATGAAAGCCAAACTGAAAGACTTAACCAGGATCTGGCGCTCACGAGCAAATGTCAGATCCAGGGACAGGTTATCATCAATTCCACAGATTCTACGGAATCGTCTGCGCCCTTGGACAAAGTTGAAGAACCTGTCCATATCAGTACCCCTTCAGTTTCCTCCTCGGGAATTACCATCCACACAGACGCTTCACTAAGCGGCTCTGGGGAGGATATTCTCAGTTCAAGAAAGTTCAGGGAACATGGTCACCTCAGTTCCGCCAGCTTCACATAAACGTATTGGAAGCGATGGCAGTGTTCTTGACTCTGAAGAGGTTACATCCGCCAAAGAACTCTCACATAAAGTTAGTTCTGGACAGCGCAGTGGTAGTCCATTGTATAAACAGGGAAGGCTCCAAGTCAAGATATCTGAATCATGTCATGGTAGTCATCTTTTTTTTCCCTGGCGGACAAGTTCAGTTGGCACCTCTCCTCCACCCATATAGCTGGAGTGAGAAACGTCATAGCAGATGCTCTATCCCGTTCAGTTCCTCTGAGTCGGAATGGTCACTGGACAACAGTTCGTTCCAATGGATTCTCGGAGGGTTCCAGGTCTGCAAGTAGATCTGTTTGCATTCTCAAGCGAATCACAAACTTCCATGTTATGTGGCTCCCAACCTGGACCCTCTGGCTTATGCCACAGACGCCCTGTCCATAGATTGGAACAACTGGGAGAAGATTTATGTCTTTCCTCCAGTGAATCTTCTCCTGAAAGTATTGAACAAACTCAGGACGTTCAAGGGTCAAGTAGCTCTTAGTAGCTCCAGACTGGCCGAAGAGCAACTGGTACCCTTTGATTCTGGAACTGAGTCTTCGTCCTCTTCGAATTCCCAATCCCAGGCCTCTCCCAGTCAGTACAAATGAAGACTGTGTTCGCTTCCTCAGGAATTCTCAAAAACCCTAACTTTATGGACTTCATGAAGTTTGCGGCCAAGAGAGATGCAGATATCGATCCACGAAATATTCTTTTCCTGGAATCTGATAAAAGAGATTCAACTTTAAGGCAGTATGATGTTGCAGTCAAAAAGTTGGCATCCTTCCTGAGAGAATCAGACATTAAAATAATGACAATCAATCAGCTATATCCTTTTTTCAGATCCTTATTTGAAAAAGGTTTAGCAGCTAGCACCATTACGACAAACAAGTCAGCCTTGAAGAAGATTTTTCAACTGGGTTTTAACATAGACTTGACAGATCTTACTTTTCGTCTATTCCCAAGGCTTGTGCTAGACTTAGACCTTCAGTAAGGCCTACGTCAGTGTCATGGTTCTTAAATGAAATGATGTTCTAAAGCTGGCTTCAGATACAGATAATACGACATGTTCATTTATAATGCTCTTAAGAAAAACACTATTTTTATTAAGCTTGGCTTCAGGAGCTAGAATTTCAGAACTGTCGGCGTTATCCAGAGATGCAAATCATATAGAATTTCTTCCCTCAGGAGAAGTTCTGCTTTCTCCGGATCGCAGCTTTTTAGCAAAAAAATGAGGATCCTTTGTTGAGGTGGGATCCTTGGAAGGTTATACCCCTTCCTCAAGATCTTTCTCTTTGTCCAGTAACGACCTTACGAGCCTTTCTGTCCAGACATCCTCATCCTCTTCGGGTCCTCTCTTTAGAAGAGAAAAAGGTGGTACTTTATCAATTAAAGGTATAAGGCAACAGATCCTATACTTTATTAAACAAGCCAACCCTGAATCCTTCCCTAAGGTTCATGATGTCAGGGCAGTAGCCACCTCAATTAACTATTTTCAACACATGAATTTTGATGATTTGAAAAAGTATACTGGATGGAAATCGCCGACAGTATTTAAGCGTCACTACTTAAAGTCCTTGGAATCTCTGAAGTTTTCAGCAGTTGCGGCGGGTAACATAGTTTCCCCCGACTCTGCTTAATAATTGAGTTGAAGATCCAGATCTCTTTCTACCTATCTCAGCCAACAGTTTGTCTATACCTATCATGTTCATCTACGTCTACCCTTGAGTCTTAGCTGCTCTTGTGATGGTTTAGTGGGTGTCCTTATTTTTTTGCTAGGGTCACCCACAATTGATGTGGTCCCCTTATTTTTATGCTAGGGTACCACACCTCCATTTACAATGGTTATGGATTTGTTTATTAAGATCTATAAATTTGTTTAACATGTTTTAATGTAAGTTTGTTCATAATTACTACTTATTACATTATTAATACTATTTAATTATAATTGCTTTAACTATTGTTGTCTATGATAATCATACACATGTATTAAGTTTAACATATATCCCATGTAAGCCCTTGTATATATATGTTAACTTTAAGTTAATCTTAAGTATTGTTCCTTTCCACATTATATGAACAATTGTGTATGTGTATATATTTTCTTGCAATTATAATATTTAATTTTATTTTAAGTTTTATTGAGACCTTCTTTATTTTCAATCTTGTGCTAATTCTCTGGTACAATTTCGCGCGGCGACACGAAACTGAGCCCAGAAAAAGGATTTTGACGTAAGGAAAAAATCTATTTCTGGGCGATTGGTTCGTGTCGCCCAGCGAAATCCCACCCCTTCCCAACCCTGCGCTCAAGATTGACTGCTAACTTTAGGATGGCCACACCAGAGGCGCGGCAGTCCCTAGCGTTGGGTTAGAGTAGTAGTAGTTGCTGCCCCATTCTGTGTCGGCTCCCCTCTTGTGGGGGTTTTGTTGTGGGAGATTTCTATTGGCAAGAGGTTCGTGGTAGTGGTCTCACTCGCCCTAGTGTTCATACCGACGCCCTCTTGGAGGGTGAGCGAGTCAGTTATACTGACCTTTTCCTTATTTTGTTTATTCTCTGGTATTTGTTAGTTCATTACCTTAGAAATAATGGATTAAAGGATATTTTGCTGGGCGACACGAAACCAATCGCCCAGAAATAGATTTTTCCTTACGTCAAAATCCTTTTTTGAGTTTATGTCAAGTTGGCATAACGCTGGATTTTTGGGTTTATGTCAGAACTGCAGTAATGTCAGTTTTTTGGCAATATGTTGAAATACCTCCTAATATTAGGTTTTTGGTGTTTTAGGTTTTTGGTGTTATGTGGAGCCAGATTTTTTATTAATATAATTTAATAGCGTCGTAAGATCGTAACGGTACAGGTCAAGCCCCCCCCCCCACTGTCATAAACTGGGGACTGCCTGTATTAGTAGCCATACACTGAGGAGAGATGCTTCTTCTGGTGTACCTACATGACTAGGCCTTTGTAACATCCAACATGCTTCATTCTTTGTTAATGTCTTGTCCAATTAGTGTTACAAACAAAACTTCTTTCTTGGACTTGATACTGTATCCTACAGGCTTCAGCTCTAAAATGTCTTCCAAAAAAAATTGATATAGAAAAAAAAAGCTCATCACAGCCCAAGAAATCATGTTGTGTTGATTGTCTTGATGGAAAATGAAAGCTATAGAACTTTTCAACTCAGGCTACAAGTTTTTGAAGTAGCCTTAAAGCTGGGAAGAACAAACCACAAGTCAAACGAATGTTGTTGTTATCCAATTCGGTTGTACTTAGCAAAATTAATTGTTTCTCATTCAGTTGTTCATGGTTGTGCACATTTACACAACCAATATAACGTTAACATGACAAATTTTTAACCAATTTGTATTTTTCATAACAAACAAACCTGAGGTCTTAACATTAGGATAATAGTAGTACCAAGCTGAAACCGTAGAATTATGAAAAAACTTGTGAGACACAGGGACTATTGGCATCTATACCAGGTCACGGGGTATTGTAGTTCCCAGAATGCCCTTGGCGTCCTGTGACCTATCACTTACTTTCCTACCGCCTTCAAGATAGGACGTGATTTACTTTCTATCCGTTTAAAAGCTGGTTTAGTTTGCCCATTTTTATTCATATTTTCCTTTTTTCTCTCTCTGGGTGATCTTAGTGTGGGTGTGCTCTGCTAGGTGTGTGTACGCTGTGAGATGGAGAATTTTGCTTCACCAATAGAAATTTCTTCGGGTTCTTGCAAGAGACAAAGGAAATGCCCTTTTGGTGTTTTTGAACTTATTTAACTAGAAGATGGGATAAAGTTAGCTACTTTGTAATTTGGTCTCTCTGTAAATCGGATTACATATTGTAACTTGAACACTACCTGTACAACGTATAAAAAAAAACCTTATTAGTATATCTTTACACATTCTTTCTTTTATGTTTTTTATACAATATTTAGTAATTAGAAATGTATTTTTCTTATTTAATAACATGAAACAAAACATAGGGTGGCACTTCCTTTGAGGGTTGGAACGGGTAAAGGCATTTCCAGTGTTTCCAACCGGGGAAAATTGATGTGATGTACGATCAAATTGAGCTACCAGCTCGGCCACAGACGAATTATATTCATAGGTCAAGGTACCACTTTAGTTTTACAGTGTTCCCCCGTATTCGCAGGGGGTGCATATGAGACCCCAAACCCGAATCGATGAAACCCTATAAAAACTTAAAACTGCCTATTTTGTCAATTAAAAATCAAGAAAAACAGACTAAAAATGATTATACAGTGGTCCCCCCATATTTGCAGGGGGTGCATACCAGACCTGCCCGTGAATAGTTAGAACCTGTGAATAGTTGGAACCCCTTCCCCTAAAAAAAACCCTGAAACAACCATATTTTGTTAGTTAAAAACTCCAGAAAAACCGACTAAAAACATTCATACTTGGTTTTTCAATAGTTTTATCACAATAAGTGGCATTTTATGATGAATTAATCAAGAAAACAAGGAATTTGTGGATATTTCTTATATAAAAAATACCGCAAATATGCAAATTTTCTGCGAATAATAAGGGGAAACGTTCCAGAGAGAAATCCGCAAATGTGTGAGTCCGCGAATCAAGAGAACGCGAATACAGGGGTCCACTGTACCTGGTTTTTTAACAGATTTATCACATAAAGTGCATTCTATGATGAAATTGATAAAACAATAAAAAAATTACAATTTTTCTAACTAAGACAATTTGTATTTTTCATAGCTACAAACCTAAGGTCTTAAAATAGGATAATTTCTAGCATCTAGCTGGATCCAGTTAAAAAACAGATGAAAGCAAGGAATCTTGTGATATCTGGCAATGCATGCGTAGATCAGGTGAAGGATGGTCGAAGACCATTCACCTATGATCATGCATCAGTCTTTCCCAAACCAGGATGTCGTAACACAAAGAGGGGAGGCTAGAGGCGGGCAGCGTAATGTTAATACCTCAGGTTTGTAGCTATGAAAAATACAAATTGTCTTAGAAAATTTGTCATTTGTTCATACGCGAACAAACCTTCGGTCTTAACAATAGGATAGACTTATACTTGGAGGGAGGTATAAGACATCCTAGACCGGCTGGAGGCCTACCTACCAGTCCAGCTCTCAAAAGGAATGGTTTTTGGAGAGAGACTGAAGCCCGTTGAGAAGCAAGATAAATTGATATCTAACCACTCAGACCCTGAGTGACGTACAATGTTACATGGGATAACAATTGTATAGGGAACAAAGAGAAACTTTGACTATCCAATAACAAACCAAGACACCAGGGTTGGTATTACTTTCAACCTCTCCTTGCCAAGGAGTGGAACATATGCTACCAAATAGCGGGTTAAGATATTTGTATATTGCATGACCACACTATCAGTATGACTACCTTACTCACCTGTATCAGACCAGTCCAGCGAATGGCATGTCTATTTCTTAAACCACCCGAAGGAAGAAGGAAAGGTACAAGAGAAAGAAGGAGACCAGCTAACTCGCTCATTCTCTCATCCACACAATCATCTTAGTTAAGATACAAAGGTGCCCTGTTAAGGGCAACCATGAGTTACACAATTTGTTGGGCAGCCACCACAGGACCGAGGGAAAACGTGTCCGCAGATCTGTGGGCAACATCCTTAAGATAGAAGGAGGTGAACATGGACTGACATAACCAAGTACCAGCACCTAATAAAATATTGAAGCCCTAATATATTAAAATGTCGGTGCTGTACGTACCAGGAATCTATATCTTGTGCACAATCATATGAATTATATATCTATATCCTTATCCGGTAACACCTAATCCTAAAACAGTTACCCATTATCATCTATGAATTATGTATCCTTATCCGGTAACACCTATTTTTAAACAGTTACCTATTATTTATAACCATTCTGTATGCATGCTAACCTTTTATTTTATATGGTACCACCGTTTCATTTAATAACATTATGCATTTTAGAATGTAATTCTTATGTCATGCAATTATCAGCAGAACTATAGTACTTTCTGTTGTGTATGTATCCTCATGACTATGCATTTATCTTAAACATGGATCTGTATTTTCCATGCATTATTTTTTACTTATGATTACGTCTATTATGTATGTATTTTTTTTACATTTAATTTTTGCATATTATTCTTAGTCCTTTGTTTATGCCTATGACTAAGATCCAATGAAACATATTTAACGTAAGTTTTAATGTCAGCTTGGCAGGTAGCTGACCGAGCTAATGTAATGCGATACATTACTTAAATACAGACATTTCCATATCTGTAAATAAACACATGACCCAAGGGTCATTGGCGAGATAGGAGGGTGATCAGCAGCCATAACAGGACGTAAAACTAGACCATGCCATGCAATGCTAGCAGTGGCCTGGTTGCATTTGTCTGTATAACACTTTTATCAACAATTCTTGTAAACAGGTCACAACACCTTCAATGGGAAGCGGTTGACCTACTCACCTGTAGCAGAAACACATGACTTCCGAGCCGTATGGCTACGTACTTATTATTTCTTGTAAACGCTGAGATAGCTAGTGTTAAGCTATCGATGCGACCCTCTTGTAAAGTTAGTTCTACCTAAATCCTCAAACTGAGCGGTCATCTGACCAACCTTTCCTATACTCCAGTGATGGAGTAGAGAAATAAAGTTGTTAAGAAGTTAACTCAGGAAGTTTGAGTAATCTCCCCAATTCTGAAGAAGAACAAAATCTACTTGATGTCGCTTCAACGAGAAAGGGAAAAAGAACCACAAATGTTTGCGTATCACAGTCGCAAGAATAGACACATAACTGATCTCTGTCCTATACCATTGTAAGTGGTGGACCGGAGACAGTTAAATATGTACAGCCAAGTCTTTTTGAAAGCCAGAGAGGGACCAATACCTCTACCGTCATGCGCTCTAGCCTGCACAGACGTGGTGGTAGAATCATCAAAAGTCAAGTATGCCTGTCTGATGGCGTCCCGTATCCAAAAAGAGATAGTATTCTTAGACACCTCTTTCTTTGTACAGCCTGTGCTAACAAAATGTCTGAAGCAGCCTGGTCTAAGGTGCTGAGTCCTTTTAAGATAGCAACGCAGGGCCCAGACAGGGCACAACAAAAGCTCTTGAGCATCACCACCCACAAAGTCTGTTATTGATGGAATGGAAAATAAAGTAAACCTGTCATCATGCACCGAGGATTTTGGGTCTTGGCCACAAATTCAGGGACAAATTTGAAAGACATCGACCCCCAACACCTAGTGTGCTTCACCTCATAGCTCAGACCATGGAGCTCTCCTACCCTCTTGGAAGATGCCAAAGCCAGAAGGAAAACTGTCTTGAGCATCAGGTTCCTGTCAGATGAGCGACGAAAGGGCTCATAAGGACTCTTAGTGAACCTCTTAAGAGCCAAGGAAACATCCAACATTGGAGGCTTGAGCTCTCTAGGAGAAAAATCAACTGCTCAAACCCTTTAGGTAACAGGGAAGTTCCCAGGAAGAGGAGATGTCGATACCCTTAAGGCGTAACACCAAATCAGGGTCGCCCTGTAGCCACTGATGGCAGAAAACAGACAAAACATTTCTCGTCTCTGATGAAGGTTAAAGTCTGCTATTCACTGAATAGAGGTTGCGAGTGGAGAAAAACCCGCTTTACGACACCAATCACAGTAGATCACCCAATTGCCTTAGTAAACTGGGGAGGTCGACATTCTAAGACTGCTGTACATGTGCCTAGCTGTTCTCTGAGAAAAGCCTCTCGCTCGGAGGAGATACTTGATAGCCTTCAACCATGATGAGACAGGGATTCTACTGACTGGTGGAACCTTTCTGCATGGGACTGACACAGAAGATGTCGCCAAGGGGGAATCTCACCAAAGTCATCCTAAGACCCTGTGAACTCATCAGCCTGTTCAGAATCTGATGGATCAAACAAAACAGAGGGAAGGCATACACCTCCAGGTTGTCCCAGGGATGTTGGAATGCGTCCACTGCCAATGCTAAAGGATCTGGAACCACTGAACAGAACACCTACAGCTTCCTATTGAAGCGTATCGCAAAAAGGTCCAGCATGGGTCTCCCCCAAACCTGGAAAAGCTTGTCTGCCACCACTTGATGAAAGGACCACTCTGCGCCTAGGATCTGACCCCGGCGACTGAGTTTGTCTGCGACCACGTTCCGTTTACCTGGGATATACCTGGCTGAGAGCTCTACCGAATTGCTGACCTCCTACTGGTGAAGCTCGACGGTCAAGGCGTGAAGTTGATATGAAACTAATATGCCCAGTTCCAGACAGAACCGAAGTAGACGATCCCTGTACTGCAGTAGCTTCTCCATGGAAACTGCCAAGACTAATCAATCATTGAGGTACCATCAGCAAATGGATCCCTCCCCCTGAGCATGGGTCCAACTTGACAAGAGAGAGAACCCGACCCTTGTGAACACTTGAAGGGCTGTTGTCAGCCCGAAGCACAAAACTTTGAACTCGAAGACCTTGTCCACAAGAGAGAAGTGAAGGAACTTCCTGGACGTCGGATGAACAGGGATTTGGAAGTATGCGTCCCTTAGGTCTATCGACAGCATGAAGTTGCTTTCTTTCACGGCTGCCAACACCAAACGCGGGGGCTCCATCTTGAACCGTGTCTTCCTGATGAAGTTATTCAAGGTGAATAAGTCAATCACAGGTCTCCATCCTCCCGACGCCTTTGGGCACCAAGAAGATGTGACTGTAGAACCCCGGAGACGGACGCACCACTTCCTCTTTCGCATCCTTGCCCAGCATCTTCTGCATTTCCTCCCAAATAGCCAAGAACTTCAGAGAATCTGGAGGATATACCTTCCAGAGCTGTTACTTGTCCAACAGAGGAGGAGAGAAGTCAAATGGCAGTAAGTACCCCACCCAAAGCACATCTACCACTCACTTCTCCTCCCCATAACTCTGCCACTTGACCCAATGGCCAGCCAGGCACAACCCCCATCCATGGCGCAGGAGAGGGAGAGGCGCCTAACCTACGATGCCCCTTTATCTCTGCCCCTTGGGCCCCTTCTTGGCTTAAAGGAACGAGAGCGAAAGGGGCGCTGATCCTCTGACTAGGCTCGAGTCGAACGGGAAGGCCCTGCCGAACTCGTTTAATTACCTCGACAGCCTACCAGGCGACGATCTCTTTGACTGCTGCTGGACAGGGGAAGGAGGAGGAGCTGGACATTTCTGAGGACGAGACTCCGACTTAGACCCGGCCTGGTGCACCAGTCTGTCTTTGGTGTCACATTCTCGAGCTCTGTTCAAGGAAACAAAACTGGGACTCCAAGAGATCTCCATTCCTCAATGCCAGCAAGGACTCCGTGTCAACTGATCTCTCCATCCTAGACAAAGCTGCGTCTCTTCTAATCAGAAGAAGGTTAGCCCATAAATTAACACTGAGGTGAGCCATATATGAAAACGCCTTGCCTCCGGACTGCAACAGACTGGCAAGCGAGGAGGCACTCACCAACCCTTCCGGGGACCTGTCGGAAGCTATCTTGGCAATGACCACAGACCAGAAGTCCAGCCAAGAAACCGTCTGCAACATGGAGGCTGCCATAGATTCCAATGCTGAGGCATCTTGCAGAGACAAGGACGGAGCCATTGACCTCACCTGTTCCAAAGTCAGTCCCGGCTTCAGGTGAATGACGTCTGGGTTAAGATGCGTGACAACAAAAATGCAGAGCTCATAGCATAGTACTTCCTATGTCTCGTGAGAGGCAGGGGTAGTAGCTTGGCAGAGCCCCTAGTGAAGCAAACTGGCCCGGTCCAAAACATAGGCGTTAACCTTATGCAAGACCGACTGGACGTGTCCCGACAAAGGAGGCTGAAGAGATGATTTGGGATCCTGTGTAGCTCCCACCAAGGCTTCCAAGCAAGAAGGAGTGTAAGACAACTGAGCCTGAGTCCTACTTTCCAAATTGTTGAACCCACGAATGAGATCAACAACGTCCAAAAAGGAAGACAAAAACTCTTACGTGTCTCCCTCCTCTTGCTCCGGCAATGGAGACTGACGATGAGAAGGATGTGTAGGCTCCTCTAAGGCACCTTCCCCATTAAAATTAATGGAAGGATCAGCAGCCAAACAGCCCGAAACACTAACTAACCTGTCTGGGCTGGGTCCACGCGTCAGCTCCTGAGACGAACCCACTCTAACACTAAGAACATCACTACGTACTCCTCCAACAGATGACTTATTAACATGTCCGTGAATGGTCACGGGCAAGGCAAACATACGAATGTGAATTGGAGAGGAATCCCGAACACTCAAGATCGAAGGAGAATCCCCGAGAGTCGAACTCTTGGAAGCACCAGTGAGAGGGGCAGGCAAACACTCCTGCTGCACCAACTCCACGCTCACCACCTTCGACCTCTTGACAGGCGCCTTGAGATCCTTAAGGCAACGAATAGGCCTTGGAGAAGAAGGAGCACTTGCATCATATGCATGGATAGGGGAGGTTGCAACATGCTTACGATGTGCACGGACAGGGGAGGTTGCAACACGCCCGTGATTCGATGCAGAAGACGAAGCAGCCGCTGCAGATTGCACAAGGGAAGATATACCAACACTCTCCAAAACACCAACACTCTCAAGAACACGCCCGCATTGTTCCTCCCTCCTTCCAACACTTAATACGCCGACGTGGCGTAGAGGGGGAAGAGGGAGAGGAAGACAGCACTGGCTTCTTATGTGATCTCTTCACAGGAGGCGGGGACGAAGCAACACATTTCCTTCCAGTCTTCCCAACCGACAAGGAAGCCAACTTATCATCCAAAACAGAGTCCAACCTCTTAAGCACTGCCTGGCATATAACCTTAGACTGATCTGCAAGAGAAGGCTCCGATGACATGGAAGGGAGATGTAGCGAACTGGGCGGCAGGGATGATGTCACAGCTGAGAGAGGCAGTGCAGACGAGACGACTGGGAGTGACGTCATCGACGGGAGTGACATCCCAAGTGGTGATGATGTCCCGACTCCCCTTCGGTGTGGAAGGGGAATGAGACGCGACTGGCAGAGTAATACACGACAATGGATCCCGTGACGTCATCAACGGGGCTGATGCAACAGCTTCCCTCCGACTCAAAGAAGCGGTAGCAGACACTGCCAGAGCAATACAAGATGGCTGACCTCGGCTACCCATGAAGACGAGGCTGGGAGGAGGGGGGATGGCCTGGCCAGCCTGAGGAGGTGGGTAGCGAGCCTCCATAAAGTGCGCTAGCAACCCCTCCAAGAACGGGGGGCCCCCTAGCCCGAACGTCTTCCAAATCGCTGCCATCTTGGATGCCTCCGACTCTGGAATAAATGAGAATGATGAAAAAGCCTCCCCCTTCCCGGGAATCAAATTAACTCCTGAAGAAGAAGGGGCAACATTACAAACATCAGCCTGGTGGCCTCCCGATACTTCCATCGACGAATCAATGGGAGAAAAGGAAGGAGACACAGGAACAACACTACTATGGGGGTTGGATACTGCAGGAGACAAAAATCCTTACCATAAAGGAAGAGTTGAAACCCTCCAATGTTCTTTCTTTCTATAAAACGACTTACACTGCTCTTTAGGCCATGCCCGGCATTCCGTGCAAAGAATCGTTATAGTACAAAAACTAGAATGGCACCTGCTACACGTGATAAAAGACTGACGCGGTGGCGTAGGTGAGTGGCCCTTGACCACTCTTCACCCGATCTACGCAAGCGTTGCCAATATCACAAGATTCCTTGCTTTCATCTGTTTTTTAACCAGATCCAGCTAGGCGCTAGAAATGATCTTATTCTTAAGACCGAAGGTTTGCTTGCGTATGAACAAAGTGCTAATAAATGCATACTTCTAGAGTTTTAACACCAAATATGGCCTTAATCATGCTCACTAAGTACTATTAAGCTAACTTTTAAATGAAATTCAAGTTACTGTAATTTCATTTAAAAGTTAGCTTAATAAATTAGCCTTAACAAAAGAAATAAGTGGTTGGTAAAAATATAGGGGTGTGTGAAGATTACACGCATACTACGTCTCTCTTCTTTCCCCATTCCGACCGACCGATCTATTTTTAGATATTTTCTCACCCTCTTTTAATAAATCTTTATTCTGTCTCTTTCTCTTTCTTCTGAAACTTTTTTTCATGAACAAAAAGTGCTTTTTATTTGGACTCTTATGTGTCTATGCTTTACTACAGCACATTTAAAGTTCTAGATGGTAAAGGTAAAATTATATTAATTGAAAATGAGAGAGAGAGAGAGAGAGAGAGAGAGAGAGAGAGAGAGAGAGAGAGAGAGAGAGAGAGAGAGAGAGAGAGAATTACGTAAAAATCACCGACCACTAATTGGCAACACTCCTCCTACCTGTCATATTAACTTGACGTATTTGACAGCTCTGGGTTGAGCTTCTCTGGGAGTTAAAAACAAAAGATGAGGGGAAACAATATTTCATAGTTATTTTGTAATTGCAATTATATTATTTAATATTATTATTATTATTATTATCATTATTATTATTTGAAAATATCAATAAACATATTACATACATGTAGGTATCTAAAAATTCTCTTATCTAAGTAAAAGAGAGAGAGAGAGAAAGAGAGAGAAATTATTATGCATTTTTATTATTTTATGCTATCTAACTTACACATACAAGCTTGAAAACCTAAGAATTACATAAAAAAATTAAACAAACACTTTTGCAGGGTTTCTCAAGGATTCTAAAATGTTGTTTTTGCATTTGTGTGTCTGTGAAAAACTCACATATGATAGTTAGTTAGGTTCCAATGAAGAGTTCAAGCTATTGTGAATTCGTGCAACTCAAATCGCATAAGACTGAGGTATTACTGAAATATTTTTGAGTAAAATCTTTAGTTTTAAAATCAGTTTCTGGGGAATGTCACCCATAGCTTTTATGTATTTAAGTTAATTAGATTTTCTCTCAAGTTAAGTGTATAATCTTAGCTTGAAATTAGAAAATCCAACATGAAGTGAAAATTAATTGCTTCTTAAATATGGCCTAATCATTTTGGTGTCACCCAATGTCCTTATAACTTGATAACTGCCATACTATGATATGGAGACAACTTATCGCACTATGATAAGGAGGTAAATTTTTAATGGCTCCAAGCAAACATGACCCAATAATATTTCAAATGGAGATAACTTTATGCCAACATAATCCAGTTATTAATTACAGTACATAAAAAATCTTAATATGTATAGGATATTTTTTTATATGTACTCCCTTCCTTTAAACCATAACCACACACACTGCAAGTAGTTCCAAGATTTGAAACTTTAAAATGAAAAAATTGTAATCCTCTTAGAAGGTATGTGTGTTTCCTTGATAATAAATACTCAACTAAAAATATAACAATATTCTTACTGGCTTTCTGGTGACCATGAATGCTGTTCTTCCTCATCCTTTTGCTTACAACTCATTACAGCTAAAACCTCTGCTAATATCTTATCATGGTATTCAGGTGATTCGCACAGCATACAAACTAGCATAGGTGACAACAGGTACATGGCTGTTGTCAAGTCTCTTCGGACAATAGGTTTACAGGCTTTAAAAACCTGAAAAAGAATTAATGATTAACAACATGAGCTTAATTTTTTAAAAACAAGGTTGCATTCTGCCTAAAATTTTGTGCTATTACAACTGAATATTCAAGTCAAGTTTTATCCAGCAGTTTTACACACACTCCACATGCACTGTCAGAAAACTAAGTCTTCAAATTAATATCAACTTGACAAAACTAGTACAATCATTCTGATGAAAAGTTTGCTTTTTTTATCACAGCTAAATGTTCAAGTCAGTTGTCACAACAACAAAAATGATGGCAAACCATGTCCTTTTTCTTTAGTTTACTAGACTGTAATTAATGACTGCCCTCAAAGTACAAAACAACAGCTGCAAACAGACTTTATGCATATTTAATATTTATTTGAAGCATGGCTTAAAAGTGTCATCATTTTCAGGACTGGCATTGCTTTCAGTAACACTTCATCAAAAATTTTTCAGTACATGTGACATGGAACATCTTCAAGAGATGCAAACTACTTACCTGGCTGGCTACTTCACTCTTCAGTAAGTCTACCAAAGAACATGCCCAATTGGTAAGCCACTGATGGAAAGTTTTAGCATGACTACTGCCAAATATGGGTGATGGCAGAGATGAAAGTTTGGTAATGGTAGATGATACGGTATATTTTGATGTCAAAAGAGGAAATATAATTTCTTGCAACTGATAGGGTAAACGGTCCCAAACTCTTGCACCTTCATGTGTAGCACCTTCGGTTTCTTTATCTCGTACACCATAAATTCTTGTAATTTCCTGTAATCAAGTCAATCAATTGCTATACTTTCCATAATTCCCACATGACGCTGAGACTTCACCTAATTGCTAAGTATGAAAATAAATATAACTACTATGAATTTCCAGTGAACTTTTGAACAAAATAAATATCCTAAAAAAAGATACAATATCCACTGGACTTATTTTACATCTGCCCTCAAAATTGAAAGTATGAAATAAAATTATGTTATTGCAGAACATGGAATGTGAACTACAATTAAACTTAACACTGGCATGAAATATGTCATGAAATACAAAACTTCAAATACATTATATTAAAAATAGATGCATAGCTACAATGCAGTTCCTATCATTGTAAAAATAGGAGTAAATTAAATTCCAATGAAAACTCAAGTATTGTATACTCATATAAAACCATTAATCATAAAATAGGTTTTGATGTAGGAAAACCCACTTTTGGAGTTCACTTCGAAGCTCCATAAGACAGAGCAACCAATCTCAAAGAATTCTCTTATTATTGCTGTTGGCCTGAATATGTAGTGCCTGTTGGCACAGTGATAGAATATACAGGACTCAGGACAAGAGGGCTCTACTATCTCCTGTCCACTTAGACTACCTCGGTCTTCCCTTCATCCTACTTGCACAGATAGGACAGCAGAGGGTATGATGGCTATCTTCCTCATAACATGCCAGGTCTGTGCAAGATAAATGTTCACCCCAGTCCCATGCCTTTCAATTAGGGAGAGTGGTTTGGTTGGCAAACTCAATGCAGACACCAAATACATGTTTTACATAAGTCAAAACCTGATTGTTTATTTCACAGCAACTGACTGGTGACAAAATGGCTTACCTCCTATTAACAAATCCCAACAACCAAGATGAATTTTTGGTCTGAAGTAATAGTTACAAATTATCAACAATTTTCTCAGCGATGAAGAACAATAAACAACATACGAACCTATAATGTATCATTTCCGTGTTCTACGGAGACTTGCCTTATTAAGTCGGGTCTGGCTTGGCTGCAGGATTACTCTGCCTTCCCTGGCAATATCACAGCATGACCACCACTCTCATAGTAGCAGTATTTCAAGAATTTTTTATTCAAGGAAGAGTAACTGGATATCAACAGTTTTCTTTATTCTGGATACCCATTAGGATTTGGCAATAAAGAACACGAAACCCACAAACCTATATGTACGGTATATGTATTATCCCTTGTGGTTTTAAGGTGAATCACTTAACTATGTCAGGTTTGTTTGCAGGATTATAGTACATTCTCTGGTTCAGGAATATTACCTCTAATAACCACCCTGTACACTTGGAGACTGCTTCAAAAGAAATATTTTCGAAGAACAAAAATGAAGTTCTCACCTTCTGGATGTCATGTGACTTAGGAAAGGAGTGCGGGTCTGACTTTTTAACGAGGGAAACTAAAATAATGGTTTGTTTGTACTAGGGTGTACAAAAACAGGATCATCTGGGATGTTTAATCTGACACCCTTGTAAACTTTGAGTCCTTGACCAGGCATAATGTTTTGGTAAAATACAGAGTTCCCTTATCAGAAAGGGGCTTTTCCATTTAAAAGGTCCTCATTCTTGGCCAGAAATGATTTGCAAGGAGACACCTTGGTGTAATAGTGAAGAAACATATTGTCCCCGTCTAAAAGCCCCGATCGCTAATTCAAGCACCTGATACCAAAGTGATCAAGAAGATTGCCTTTTGTAGCATATGAGTTATAGTTACACTGGACTTACTAAATTGAGGGGATGACAAGAGTCTAAGAACCTTATTCAGGGATCAGGTAATGGGAAGCCTTGCAGGAGCTGGCTTTTACAGTGTAAAAGTCCAGAGAAGTGAAGGAACAATTTATGCGTTGATGAGGCCTAGAAGAATTGGAAGACTCCATAATAATCAACAAGGCACACACACAAACACATTGAAACAAAGAAATCACGGGCAAAAAAAGCAACTGGCTTGGGATGGAGAGCGCAAGCGACTACTCTCCAAGGGAGTCAAAGAAAGACTGACGTGTCATGGGCTTCTATACCTGGTCGGTGACCAGCTTCCACCTCATATACGCATGAGTTTCCAGATGCCACATATTCCTTGTTTTACAATCTTTGATTGTTTTTAACCAGTTTCCGGCTGGCGCAAGAGGATTATTGTGTTAAGACCAAAGGTTTGTTAGCTATAAAAATGACAAATTGATTCAAAATTTGTCATATTTCTATACTAGAATCAATTCCAAACCTACAAAGCAATGGTTCTGACTGACAAAGTTGTCTTATATGCCATGACTGTTGTTTTATTATCATTATTAAAATAATTCTACCACACCACAGAGCTTTTTAAAAAAATGCAAAAACAGGAATAGGGAGTTTTTATCTTGTACTGAGTGGGTCTCATTTTTCTTATGGAAAATATGATGCTATTTTAGCATTAATTTTCTCATATTTTCCTTGCTATAATTACAACTTATCTGGGTGTCCTGTAGAAATAAAAAAAATTATGGCAAACAGATTTTTGGCACATCTTTTTTAGGGGAAAGGGCAAATTTTCTTGTATTTTGTCATTTCTACTCATTACAGTGGACCCCTGTATTCGCATTCTCCAGATTTATAGACTCGCATTTGCAGATTTCTCTCTGGAACATATCCCCAAATTATTCGTGGGAAATTCACCTATTCGCAGTATTTTTCTATGAGAAATATCCACAAATTCCTAGGGGTTTTTTTATCAATTTTATCATAAAATGCACTTTTTGTGGTAAAACTATTATAAAAACCAAGTATAAAATTTTTTAGTGGGTTTCTCTTGTTTTAACTAAGAAAATAGGCTGTTTTATGCATTTTATAGGGGTTCCAAATATTTGCAGGGGAGTCTGACATGCATCTCCCCTGCAAATATGGGGGACCACTGTATTCCACCAGCATAAACTTGTTTTGGCGGACATTTTTATGCCACTGTATAATCATTTAGCAGCAAAATGAAACAAAATAAAGCAGTGTACCTTGAAAATTGTCAGAATCACAGATCTTTGAACAAAACAGGAATGGTCAAGATTTTTACACATACCACTCAATTCACTTGTCACTTCCAACAGGCATAATTGTTTACGAGGGTTATAGGCAAAACGGTTAAAAACACAATGAATTCTTTACACAAACCATAATAATGTGGAATTCATCCTCCAACCCTCCCTTATCCAAAGTTTTTTTTTTAAGATAAAAGAGAAAAATGACCACTTAACTGCTGGACACCAATTTATCCATGGATATAATCACACACTTACCTGTCTACTGTTAGTATTCTGTTTTAGGAAGTGAGCATCTTAAGCAATTTGGCAACCATGAAACTGGAGTATTATAAGTAGAAGGTTTTTATGAAACTCCTTCATAATTAAAATGTCCAATATACATATATCCTCTCTCTCCATATTGAAAATTATTATAAAGAGGGAAATCCCAATATCAGGAAATGAACTAAGACCATTATAATTAGTAACATCTGAGACATTCTACACCTTCTAATTAAAACATAAGTTTTCTCATTCTTTGCAAATAAGAAATTTAAAGACTATTAATCTTCAAATTCTATACAAAATATAATCAACAACAGTAACTGCCTACCTACCTGCATTGCGTAGGAAGCACACGTCTGGCTGTTTCCATCAGTAGCAGCCAAAAACGCTCGACCCAGTTCCGTTACCAACTCCAAAATGAATAACTCTGATTCAATGCTTAAATGAATCTTGCTCATCTCCTCTTTAAAAGAATAAAATATGAATAAGTACACAAATAAAGCGTAGAGAATTAAAGATCAATGAAATTTAACAGTCCTCAAAATTTATCAAGCAATATAATCAGAACAGCTGTAAAATAACCAATGTTTTAAAAACTATCAAACACATTACTTATATTTGGTGATTTAGTTATCCAAACATGAGTCCTAGAAGCTTTAATCAATGATGAAATGAGAATAGAAAAAGGTTTTGTAATCAGCCAGTAGCCTTCCATGTGTGAGGGTGGATTCACCATTCTGAACAAACTTGTTGGGTTATGAGATAAGAGAAAACAGTGGAGTTGTAAGGAGGGAACTTGCATTATAGGCAAAGGTTTTTTATATAATATTTATTTATTTATAAAATTAGGTTTGTTAAAAAAAACCATTACTGCCAGAAATGATTGTTTTATAATAAAATTAGGTCTTATATAAACTTATCCAGTAATTATATAGCTAAGAATTTCTACTCGACGGCAGCCTAAATTCAAATTTCGTGGGTAGCGTTTCGATGGCTCAGTGTAGGTATGAAGTGCCCTCCCACTACGGCATTACTAGGAACGACTTAGCATACTACGTCAACTATGTTTTATGCATAATACCCATCAGAGGGGAGGTAGTTGGGATCTGATCATATAATTACTGTGTAAATATATACAAAATCTAGTTTTATTATAAACAAAATATCATTTTTGTATATGTGACTTACCCAGTAATTATATAGCTGATTCCACACTGAATGGGGGTGGAATCATGGACATATTCTACTCCAAAGCTTTAAATCATGTGATGAATTTGAAATATAAAAGTTGCTAGCCCTGGAAAAACAATGCTTGTCGTTCCTATCAATTAAGAGAGCTATGCAGATGAATACTGCCTCTGGTTGGTGCTCATCTTAACTCGTAGTGGCGTGGCAGTAAAGCCAAGGGTCACCTCCTACTTGAGGGGAACTTTGCAGCAAGGGGAATAATCCTATGGCTAGCAAAGTATGATAGATGCCCAACCTTGCCCTGGGTGCAGCACCAATATAAGACAACCAGAAAATACTGATACCTACACTGAAATAACGTTATGACCCATCCACTGAGAGTGGTGGGTGCTCCAGGTACACAGTACCCACTGACTCTCCAAACTCAACACCTTACTGAAAAGGTGAAGAGATAATAGAACATCTTATGCTTCCTTCCACAATGTCATGCCAGTCACTAACAATGGCCTTCAGGTATTGAAAAATTTTGACCTCTTTTAAGGTTACATAAAAAAGAAAACAAATATGATAAGCAAAGATCGTTTATGCCTCCGGTAGATTGATAGCAGAATGGGCTTAAAGAGCAACAAATGACTGAAAACTAAGGAGGAAGAGGCTGTTCTTATATCCTCATCTTTGCTCAAAACAAGGCCAAAAGACACTCCATAACACTGTGTCTCAAACATGAAGCCCTTATAAAATGGAAGACCACACGTTTAAGACAGAGAAAGAGACAAGTTATTACCGTAACTTCCTAGGGAATGGATGGTCCTCTGAATCCTGTTGCAATGAAGGCTGGAAGTCTTCAGCCATGTAAACAAACAGGAATGTACTGCTTGACGAACTGCTTCTTGTCAGGGAGTGACTCTTCTGTTTACCATGGAAGCAGAGCTATCAGGGCAGGCAAAGTCTTCTAATGTTCACTCCAAATCATGGTTAACAACTAGTAGTTGAACACTTTTGCAAACTAAGAGAAAAGAGAAGACAAAAAAGTAAACAGAAAGACAATGCTGAATCTAATGAGACATAACTCTATGTCTCAGTCTGATGATTCTCGCAATGGTAACTGAGGAGCTCAAAACAGGAACCATAAGCCAGAATCTAAAGCCAACCAGAGACATAAGTCTGTGATGGTCGGGCAGAGAGATACGAGTTAGGTGCTAACCCTAGGACGAACAAAATCTCAGTGAGAAGACATTTACTTGACTCCGTAGGCTGAGTGCCCGATAGTACATTTTGTCATGGCATGCATTCGTCTTATAGAGCTATCACATGCACAACTGATACACTCAACCAACTGCATGTTAATCGAACCACGAGGGAAAGCAATCCTCTTGTTTAGTGATAATACCAACCATGTGGTGTTGTTGCCAAACAAAACCACTAGATGTCTCAAAGTCCAAACCAGAAACTTTTGGGGGGCATGAGAGGCTGTCCTAAGTTTCAGGCTAGTTAAGAACAGCTCTGGTTACGAGAATGTACTATTTGTCTCGGTCACACACTAGAAGGACTAACTAACCAGTGTGCATCTATTACTCGGACAGTGCAACTGATAACAGACGCCTGCTGCAAGACTATACAAGCATATTTAAAGGCTCCTGGTGATGGAATGCAAGCCTAATTCTTCTTCACTTTTAAAGAGAAAAAGAATGAGGACTTGAGGCATATATCCTTTATTGTCTAATGAAGTGAGTGAACGAGAAGCTATCCTGAAGAACGGTTTCTACGGCAATAACAGGATACCGAAGACAACTTGTCCATGCCAAACTGGTTGTTCCCAAAATGGGAAAACATGAGAGGTGGATTGCAAACTACTTAGTGATAGCCATCCTGAACAAATGAACGTACATCCGGTGATATCCTAAGATTGAACCATGAACATAGGTTCTCAAATCCAAACTCTAGGGGAGTACACTCAGTGGAGTTCCTCATCCATCCCGGTGAAACCCAGGAAGTAGAGGGACAAAAAGAGAGGATTGACTGTTCTAGCCTGCTCTTCTCAGAACTAGCAGGGGGGGGGGATAACGCACATGATCATCAACTTGCAGTGATGATAGCAAAGTACAGACTTAGGAAAATGTATTTGCCTCAGCTAAAACTTTTTGCTGAGGCAAATACAGTTCAGAAGGGAGAAGTAAAGTGAAGTATATCTTAGTTTAACCAGACCACTGAGCTGATTAACAGCTCTCCTAGGGCTGGCCTGAAGGATTAGATATTTTTATGTGGATAGGAACCAACTGGTCACCTAGCAACAGGACCTACAGCTTGTTATGGGGTTCGAACCACATTATACCAAGAAATGAACTTGAACTACATTATATTGAGAAATGAACTTCTTTCACCAGAAATAAATTCCTCTGATTCCACGTTGGCCGAGAGCCTAGAATCTCTTCCTACAACTAGTTAAATCCAGGGAACATGAGAGTTGAGTGGAGTTGAAAGCCTAGGCACTAGTACAGGATGCTCAAAATTAAAAATTTTCCAGCGGTGTTCAGTAAAAACCCATAAACGCATCAAAAGACACCTTTTCAGTGGCTGTCTGCCGATACCTCAGAATAGCAACAGGTTCGACCGAGGGGACAACTACCAGGGGCAACCCCCTCAGACTCCCTTTGACTACAGGTATGTCTTCTCCCTGATGCGGAGGAGGACAGTCTCAAAGCAAATCTGACTGTAATATAAAAGAATAAAAGAAATATTTACCAATAACTGATTACTCAAAAAGAAAACATTAGTCGAATTAGAATTATCAGGAATTCAAAGTAATCGAATTCAATAACTGATTGTACACCAGGTCACACCCCAATAATTGACTCAAGTGGCCTGAGCTCCAGTATGCCAAGCAAGTTGGAGGTTAGAACCAAATATGCATGTTTGCGACTAGTCTGTGATCGGTAAACAAAATCACAAAAGCAAAATATCACCTAATAGAATGATGCAACATTCCTGCAATGGTCAAGAATTACTTTAGAAGTAATCATTAACAGGCAACTTACATATAGCCTAATCCCAGTAAGTAAATAAATGCAAAAGTTTTGGGATAAAAGAAAGGATATCATTCTAGAATTACTTTAAGGTAATCATTTACCCTAGGCTTGAGAATAGCCTAAGTCCGGTGAACGATCACGAGTGCAAAAGGATTGCTCTATGGTAACTATTACCAGTGTCTTGCTAATAGCTCATGACCAGTAAACAAATTCTATAAAGGAAAGTTTGGCCTAAAGGAATGAAATAACATCCAGTTTACTAAAGGTAATTCTAAACCGATGACTTACACATTAAGCCCAATAAGTAAAAAGATATATGCAAAAGTATTTGATCTACTTGAATAGTCATCCATTCAAGAACTATTTATGAGGCCATTGTTATTCCCGGACTCTACAAGTATCCGGCCTGATGATAATCTAAACAAAGAAAACAAAATAAAGACAAGACTCAATCCTGCTTCAAAGGCTATGAGTGTGTTCAAGTGGTTGAAACACTACCGAAATCCGGTGATATAACCAAAAAATAAGAACAAGCTGCAGTGAGCACTCAATGTTTCGTCAAGCTTGGCAGAAAATAGAATGACGTGATTAGCTAAGTCATTCATAGTAGTGCCATAGGGGGACGGCACTGTATACCTAGACTGAGCCATCAAAGCCCTACCCGCGAAATCTGAATTTAGGATGTCGTCGAGTAGAAACTCTTAGCTATATAATTACTGGGTAAGTCACAAATACAAAATAGCTGTTTTTGATACAGAACATTTGAATTGTGAAAAAAATCTGATTGGTTACCTTTGATGTTGGTTTGTGTGTACAGCCTTGTGGGATCAATGGCTCCCAACAGACCTAGACATTCTGCTACACTTGTCTGTAGTTCTTCATCGACTTCACGACACTGGCCTTCAAAAGAAGTAAAAAATTTAATAAAAATACACAACCAAATAAAATGCCTACCTCTGCATCATAATGAATCAGAAAGGATAGGGTGACACATGGGTAACTCACCAAGCAGATTACTAAAAAGTTCTGAAATAACAGGATGAACATTATCGGAGTCTGTAGTGAGATGATGGACTGTTCCCTGGTTGTGACGCAAAAGTGTGGACGAAGGCGACTTATAGAGCAAAGCGAGTCGGGTACATCTATGCTCTCATGGTTGAGTCCCCTTAACACTGAAGACAAAGCATCCACCACTTCCTGATTGTTCCCACTAAAAAGAAAATACGTAAAATGTAAATATGAAAGATAAGAAGTAATAAATAAAAAATAAATCAGTATAGTCATAGAAATGATACATCAATTTTACAGGTAGTACTCATCATTTACATCACATATACAGAAACCATAACTATTGTCCATATTTCATTTAAACCTCAGTAAAACTGTCTGATGTTCTAAGATGGTATTGTTGATTTTTCTCAATGCTTCATGATCAGGAAAGAGTGGCAGATTCCCTAAGAGGGGTTGCATTGCTGTCCTTTCAACCTGCAATAGACATCTGCTTAGAAATTAGACTTATGCACATTTTAAACCATAGTTGAATTCATTTTCCACTGTCTGCAAATTCTAGATATCTTCAAATGTTTACAATCTGTATGTTCACAATTTAATAAGATTTTTAACAACACAATCTGACTCAAACTAAAAAATATATTTCAATATGCTTGAGCACTTAACAGCTTCCTTAATAATAATGCAGGTAGTAAGTGGCATTTGAATAAAGATCCAGCTCAGCCTACTGTTACTTTCTAACACTGTTAAGTGGTAGCTAGTTGGATTATAAATCTGAGATATAAAACCACAGGAAAATAATCACTAACAAAATATTTTTATTTTGATCAGGCAAAGGATGTAAGCTTTACCTTCCTTGCATAACCCTAAGGTCTTCATTTAAGAGTAATAGGTTCTTAAGAATCAGTATAAAAATTGGTCAATTAATTTAGATAAATGTTCAATTACCTCTCGAATAACGCAGGTTTAAATAACAAGAGAATTTATGGAGATACACATTTCTTACATGATAATTCTACTTTAGTATGAATGTACACTTAAGCATCATTTTCAAATCGGCCACGCAACTGTGAAGGTTTTAAATGGTGATGATGTCCCTAACAGCAATGCTAACTAGCAGCGGGAGATGGAAAACAAAGCCAGGGTTCCCAGATGCATGATAATTATTGTAACAAATATAATAATTAAATCTGTAAGATATTCTATACAATATCCTGTGTAAATAATGTGATATTTCACAAAACAGCAAAATACTGAACTGGAAATGTACAAATTGAAAATTTTTGTCAATTGAAATTTTTTGCCAACATGGAAAAATAAAGTAGAAACACACTCTCTAAACACACTCTCTCTCTCTCTCTCTCTCTCTCTCTCTCTCTCTCTCTCTCTCTCTCTCTCTCTCATCTCGTCATTTTGGTATATCTACCTGCTAGCTTTAAACTGCCAAATAGACCTAGAAGCAAAAGTTTATAGGTTAAACGTGGAATCTTCATATATCAAGCTTACCAACCTTGTGATCTGTCTGAGAATTCATTACTATTTCTTATAATCAACAACCACCTACTTCTGCATAAGAGACCCTGGCATAAATAACAAGTACTGACAAAACAATCGAATTGAGAAACAGCCGTTTCCAGATGTCGGTTATCTTAACTAACACATGTTTATTAACCCTTAAACGCCCGAAGCGGTAAAAAAAAAAATGTCTCCCGTGTGCCGGAGACGTTTCAGAGTGAGCGCGGAAGCGGAAAAATATTTTTTTTCAAAAAAATCATAGCGCACTTAGTTTTGAAGATTAGAGTTCATTTTTGGCTCCTTTTTTTGTCATTGCCTGAAGTTTAGTATGCAACCATCAGAAATGAAAAAAATTATCATTATCATATATAAATAATGCGATATATGATAGCGCAAAAACGAAATTTCATATATAATTGTATTCAAATCGCGCTACGCGCAAAACGGTTAAAGATAACAAGTTTCTTTTTTTTTTCGTTGTAATGTACACTAAATTGTGATCATTTTGGTATATAACAAATTGTTAAAAAGATAAAAGCAACACAGAGAAAATAAAAATTATCACAAAATAATGCATGAATTCGTTATGCGCGGACGTAAACATATTTTTTTTCAAAAATTCACCAAATAAAATCTAATATTCTCCTAGAGACTTCCAATTTCTTTCAAAATGAAGACAAACATGATTGAATATTACTATACTGTAAGAATATTAGCTTACAAATGCAGTTTTCGACCATATCTGACGAGTTAAAGTTGACCGAATGTCGAATTTTTTTTATATATATTTTTTTATATGCAATTATTTCGGAAATAAGAAAAGCTACAACTTTCAAATATTTTTGTTTTATTCTACATGAAATTGCGCACATTTTCATATATAAAACTCTATGAAATGCCTAATATGAAACAGAGCAATATTCCGAGAATGGTTACGTACGCATTTCGGCAGTATTTTGTGGCCTTGTGGCCGAGAATCCGCGCGTGGGGAGGGAAGGAAGGTTTTTTTTTAAATTTCACCATAAATTTAAATATTGTGCTAGAGACTTCAAATTTGTTTCAAGATGAAGACAAATGACTGAATATTACTAGACTGTAAGAGTTTTATCTTACGATTGCGTTTTTTGACCATTTCGGTAGAGTCAAATTTGACCGAACGTGGTTTTTTTTCTATTTATCGTGATTTATATGCAAATATTTCGAAAATGAGAAAAGCTACAACCTTCAACTATTTTTTTGTTGTATTATACATGAAACTGCGCACATTTTCATATATAAAACGTTATGTAACGGCTATTTAAAATGGTGCAACATTACCACAATCGCACGTATTATTTTTTCGGAAGAGTTACCGCGCGGGACGTAAAGAAAATGTTATTTTTTTCATAAATTCACCATAAATCGAAATATTGTGCTAGAGACTTGCAATTTGTTGCAAAATGAAGGTAAATGCTTGAATATTACTAGAATATAAGCGTTTTAGCTTACAATGGCGTTTTTTGACCATTTCGGTAGAGTCAAAATTGACCGAAGGTTGAAAATTTGTCACTTATCATGTTTTTTTTTATATGAAAATATTTCAAAATTGATAAAAGCTACAAGCATGGGTTGTTTTTAGTTGTATTTTGCATGAAATTGCGCACATTTTCATATATAAAACTTTATGTAACGGCTAATTTAAAATGGTGCAAACATTACCACAATCGCATGTATGATTATTTTCGTGAGAGTTACCGCGCGGATGTAAGGAAGGAAAACGTTTTTTTCATAAATTCACCATAAATCGAAATATTGTGCTAGAGGACTTCCAATTAGTTGCAAAATTAAGTTAAATGATTGAATATTACTAAATATAAGAGTTTTAGCTTACAATTGCGTTTTTTGACCATTTCGGTAGAGTCAAAGTTGACCGAAGGTTGAAATTTTGGCGGACATCGTTATTTATATGAAATTAAATTCTCAAAACTGATAAAAGCTACAATCATGAGTATTTTTTTGTTGTATTCTACATAAAAATGCGCACATTTTCATATATAATACTCCATGTAACGGCTAATTTAATATGGTAAAAAAATTATGTCAAAGTGACGAAATAATTTCCGAGATGTGTCACAGATACTTTTTAGTGCGGTAAGAAAGAAATTCGCGCTTGCGCGCCTGCGTAACGATTGTAAACAAAACAACACCTTGATCCGTGAACTCCCAGCATCCCCAAGGCGCGTGATTCAAGAGTTTTTTGGCTGGTAGGCCTAAAAAGTATTTTTCCGCGAATTTTTAAAAAAACTTTTGTATGTCGACGTAAAATACGTCCAGTCGGCACCCGAGAGACAAAAAATGTCGACGTAAAATACGTCCAGTCGGCGTTTAAGGGTTAAAGGTTACATTACAGTTGTTGACTTGTTAAAAATGTTCTGATTTTTAGAGACTTCCAAAAATAGAAAATCTTTATTCATCCTTCCCGCAATGGAGGTGAAAGTTTTATGAAATATGTCACTAAATTTACGGTTTAGCAGCTAATGGCTGTGAGGATGTGGGTAAAATGCAGTCGGCTGATGATTTTATGAATGTAAACATAATCAGAATGAAAATGGTACTTGATCACTGTGTCCATAAATTACAATCTGATAATATCACAATAATTAATTAAATATAATTGCATACAGTACATTAAACAACAGTTTTATTAAAATTATTATTCTCAAAACAACTGTATTACAAACGGCCCGCGGTTAACGGCGCAATCACTCAACGGCGAATCGGTTTTACGGCGGTCGTCAAAAATATTCATTAAAAAAATAAGGCATTTTAAAGGTATCTTTACGGCACAAATTTCAGTTAACAGCGCCACTAGCGCCGTTGTCTAACGAGTTCATACATTTGTATAAATGCCGTTCAGACCATAAAGGTTATGCAAATTATATTAACAAATTTTATGGAGAGTTATTACGTATGTATTAGGGTAAAATATATTCCTCTGACGCTGTTCTATGCCGAAAATATCGAGTTACATAAGTCCAAATTTAGCTATGGATGTGTCGATTTATAAATGTTCATGCTTTTGTTTAAAATGTGTATGAAAATATATTACGTGAAAGGCATTTTTATTTCTGTACAGAAATATGATACAAAGGCAGCTTTTGAAACTGCCCTTCACATTATCAAATACAATGTTTTTACATGTTCTTTCTTGTAAGCCGCCGCCTGCCGCTCTTCCGAAAATATCGATTTAAAAAAAGTACAAATAGCGATCGAATTTGTGGCGATTTTATAAATGTTTTATGCTTTTATGTTTAAAATTTGTATGAAAATGATTACGAATAGGGTATTTTTATTTCTGTGCAGAAATATGATAAAAAGGCAGCTTTTGAAACTCCCTTCAAGTTTTCGACTACGATGTTTTTTTCAAGTTCGTTCTTGTATGTTCCGCCTTTTGTCTGCCGCCCTTCGCCAAAATATCGAGTTAAAAAGAGTGCAAATTTAGCGATCGATGTGTCGATTTTTCAAATGTTTATGCTTTTATGTTTAAAATGTGAATGAAAATATATTACATAAAGGCATTATTTTTCCATTTTTGTACAGAAATAAGATACAAATTAAGGCAGCCTTTGTAACTACGCTCCACGTTGTCAGGGGATGGTTTTTCATGTTCGTTCTTGTCCGCCAGTTCCGAAAAATGCATTGTGTTATTTTATTAATTATGCATCTTTTCCATAAATCCTTTAAAAAGTTATACATTATTTCACTGTATCCAAGAATATTGTATGTATTCTCATATTATTGTATTTTAAAGCACTACGGCAAACTTAAGCCCGTATTCCGCGGAGCGGCCAATGTTGTGGTTTGAAATCAGCTGATGAATACGAGTTTGTTTCACCATAACGCAATTCTGAGCGAATGCTCTTGCTTCTAGTTAGCATAAACGAATATCTATATACTTGACTTATATGAGACAAAGTTATTTTTCCTTATACAGCGTGTTTTTAGGTGGAAATATTTATTGAATATGTCTCATTGTGAATGTGAACTACTATTTTTTTCGTTAACATATTACGTTGGCGGCATGTTTATTGCGTAAAAAATTACGTGATTCCGTTCGCAATAATCCTTTATATCATCGTAATACGAACTTTACGCTATTTATCTTATATCGGCGTGAAACCAACAGTAAAATGTGTTCTTTCAAGCACAGTAGTTTTGATTAAAATGATTTTATCCCAATTTTATCTACAGTTGTGTGTGATGCAGACGTTTACTGCAGTTTTATCCTTGTTGCCGATGTACGATAATAGTCATTAGCAGCTTAAAAAACAGTTTTCTCAGCTTCAGTTATAACTAGGTTTAAATTTAACGGTATATTTCCCGATTGATCTTTAATCTATATTGATCTCTGATCTATAGCGAATAAAGTTATTACATTAAGATATCTCAGTTCTATTCTATACATAACGCCATTTATAACAAATATGGTAATGTTGCACTGTAGTACGATGATCGAAATACAAGCCAAACAGATGTTATCCAGTTCAGTTGTACTTAGAAAAAAAAAAAAAGTTGTTTCTCATTCGGTTGTTCATGGCTGTACACGTTCACGCAACAACGTATACATTATTAAAACCATACTTTCATCATTCTCTTTTGCTGTTATTGAACTTATGTAACTAGAAGATGGATAAAGTTAGGCCATTGTAATTTGATCTCTCATAAAATCGGACTATCGTAAGACTAATGATCGTAACCTGAACACTACAGCTACCTGTACACTGTATAAAGTTTATTATCTCTTTACATACTCTAGACCCACCCCATGTACTGTACAGTAAATTCTATAGTACTATACTGCATAATATAATTTTACTTATTGCGCCGTGGGATTACGGCGCCCTTTGACTGGTCTAGAGTTTCGAAAGAAGGTGTGCAGCGGCCGTAGGCTTTAAAATTGCTCAGCGTCAAAAATCGCTTGGCGTCTGGTGGCCAGGAACGGAACGCCTGCCGCTAACCGAGGGCCGCCTGTACTTGAATTTTATATATGGATATCTTTCAGTTAAACAACCAACACTCTCTCTCTCTCTCTCTCTCTCTCTCTCTCTCTCTCTCTCTCTCTCTCTCTCTCTCTCTCTCTCTCTCTCTCTCTCTCTCTCTCTCTCTCTCTCTCATATAGAAAGGTTTAAAAAAATAAAAGCAGCAGATATTCAGGTTTATCTTAAAACTGAAAGTCAGAAAAGTTTGAAGTGCCAGGAAACATTGAAAGGTGCCATGAAATCAGAACTCAACAATGTGCTTATTAAGTAAAGTGGTTTAAGGACACCAACCAGCCAATATAGGGCAAAAATCGAAAGGTCATGTAAAAGTTTCATGGAGCTTCGTATGGCAATGGAGAATGAGTATTCGAAATATTTCATCAAAATTCCTCTTACTTTCATAGTTACTGGGAAATAAGTAAAAGTAACTCAATAAGCCAATAACAATGATCCGTACACAAAAGAAAATGCAGTATTTCTTCTGTTATCATAAATTTTGATAATTATTATCAAACAAATTATGACCAATGGCATCTGTAGAGATTCCATGAGTCACAAAACGAGAAGACTGAGCTTTACACCCTTTCAGTGTGAGCAGCAACATGAAAGAGAGTACACGTTCAAGTTTCACCTCTGACATTCACTTGCTTTTACAATGTTTTTCTTTGTTTTGGCAAGGTTTTCATCATGCCAAGAGAAAAAGACATGCAAAACATCTTGCTAACATAAAGAAGAAGAAAATTGGCTCTAATAAGAATTCAGAAGATCATAATATTGGCCATAATAGTAGAGTTAGTGAAGGAGAGAGAGAGAGTGTTGTATAAGGAGTGCCCCAGGCTATGATCTTTGAGCAACGGAATCTTCATTTATGATTAAATTATGATAAACAACATTTTTGGTTTATCAAGACCAAAAAGAAATATAAAATTCATAATAATTGTGATTTATTAACACTGTCTTTGTAAAAATCAAATGAAAACTTTGAACGCCCACATCTCAAACTATACTTATTGACCTTCAAATTCTATCTTCTCCCTTAGTTTTAAAGCTATAGAATTGAAATTTGGCATTTAACTTAGAAAGACATTATAGAACAATCAAATGTAGTCCTTTTTTCCAATTTTTTTTTTTTCATTTTTTTTTTTCTTACATATTTTTCCTGATTTATAGGGTTTTTTTTTTTACCATAATGAAAAAATTCATATCTAGCAAAAAATTTAGAAAAAAAACTACATTTGATTGGAGGATTATATCAGGTCTATCTATGGTAGTAATCCCTGGTCTTTATATTAAGTATCAAGGGAGGAGATAGAATTTGAAAAATGGTTATTTTCGGGATAAATTGCACTGGTGTCACAAAACTGAAGCTCAGAGGCGAAAATCATAAGCGGTTTGGAGATGTCCCAAGTCACCTTATTAAGTGGCATGAATGTCAAAGTCCTGTCCTTAAAGCTCCAACGTAATGAAGGTGTACATAATCATTTCTGGGGAGATGATTATGGAGCAGGCCAGAATTTTCATAAGGAACTAAACCTAACAAATGACAGTTATTCATAAGTTTTGTGCTATTTTTGATAACACGGCAATATATACAAGCAGCCCCCAGTTATTGGCAAGGGTTCTGTTCCCAATGGCATGGCGATAACTAAAAATAACTGGTAACCGAAAATCAGTGATAACAGCACTGATCCCGATCAGATGAACAGGGGACAGCGCTGATAAGCGGGGAATCAATGCTGAAAATCGTTATCATCGTAGCTAGACAAGGGCTGTAAAACCGGATCGCTGATAACCGGAGGACTGCCTGTACTTGCAATAAGCTGACAAGACTTTATTTACAGGGGGGTTTTTGGGGGTGATTTCTGTCATCTGGGATTTTCTGTGGTCCTGCAGTAGCCTCGTCCCACGGGTACAAGTTTAAAGAGGTTGAACTGAACAAATGTTTTGGATTACTATGTCGTGATATGAGATAAGGACTGACATCAGACAAAAACACCAGAAGGGATAAATTAATTTTCCAATAGTAAACTAATATGATGTGATAGCCACCAAAGAGTCAACTGAAATAAAGTTAAATTTAATGTACTCTTGACATATCTCCACTGGCTACCAACAAAGATTATGAAGCCTGAATGTAAACACTGATCAAGTTACAAAACATCATTATGAGATTAACTAAAAATTAATGATTTTGATGGAACATAATATCAACAGTGATAAAATCTTTCTTGTGTAATATAGTGGTATGCAATAATCATATTAGTCACCTAGATTAAAAAAAAGCTAAACAATGATACCATTGTCAATGAAATACCATACATTGATATAAATGAACACATGCAGGCAAGAAAAGCTCTCATGATATTTGAGGCGAAATGAAAAATCATTTATTACAATAAAAGTGGATAATTCACTACTAGTTAGTAGTGTTCTTAAAATAAATTTGCTTTGGACACATCATAATTGAGAAATGCATTACATGATAAACATACATACACAGGGTAAGTTTTACTCACAAAATGAAAAGAAGAAAAACACAGACAAAACTAGAGCAATTTTTTAAGAAGACGAAAAAGGTATCACAGGAGCCAGGAAAAAGGAAGAGGAGGAAGAGACAATCAAGGAGGGAAAGAGTGAGGAGGGATGGCTAGCAGCATATGATAAAAATGACAAGAAGCTAAAGTGAAGGCAATAATTAAATAAAATAAGGATGTGCTTATGCCTATGTGACTTTACAGATGAAGACAGATATTCTGTACAGCGGTTCATTTTTTTCCCAGCAGCAATGGAGTCATAAGAAGAGGGAGGAGGAAGAGCAAGGGAAGCAGTGAAGCAAGAGAGAGGGGTGGGGAGAGAGATGGATGATAAACAACAACCAGTTGAGAATATACAACGAACACAGTGCAGAATGTAAATGCAGTAATCCCTCAATTATACGGGTCTTCCTTATCAAGAATTCAAAATTAGCAGGAGACCGAAGAGTAGACAAATTTCAGGTGCTTTTGTCTATTTTGTGAAGGACAGCACCAACTGAAAATGGAGTCAACAAACAGCTCTAAAAATTTACACCTACCAAAATATCATTCAGAACAGGTGCCATCTGCTGGGGTCGAACTTTAACTAATGGGATGATCAGTATTATGATTTCCTCAATAAGACCCAGTAAGGTAGTTTCATCAAGGCTGAAAAAGATTTCAAATAATTAGAATTAGACAATCTATAATTGCCAAAAAAGTAGAATCACTTAGAACATGAACCTGGAATAAATCTTGGTACTCTCAGACTGACAAAGAGAAAACTGCTTTATATGTATTTATGATTTCATGAATACTGATTACAAGAAACAATAATCTAAATAATGATGAAAAGTAAACAAGAGGAAGGACTACACTGAAACTTACTTGCTGATCTTTCCAGTGTCTAAACAGAGCCTTCCAAAATAATTAATTTAACACTCATAAATATTAGAGATAGAAATTGCTTTATCATACTAATATTGTAAAAAACAGAATGAATCTATGAAATATTTCAATAAAGTTTTACTAAGGCAATTATTTACATAATATGTCCAACAGGATAAGTTATGGTAATTTTATACGATAAGTCCATTTGAGGTAGTCAGAATTCACAAGTTACGTGAGATAAATGATATGAAAGTTGCACACAAAATCAAAAGTATGATCATAATCCAGAAATCTGTGGATTTGGCAATCGCCATGGTTCAGGATGTTTTGAATTAGCTTGTGGATCTATTGCTAGATGCAATGGGTTGCTGACATTTGTATACACTACAACTGAGTGTTTTGCAGGTAGAGTTAATTTCACATATACTGTTATTGCAGACCTTCATGAGGCCAAAAATATCACAGACCTTCATGAGACCAGAAATAATGCAAGGACTACCAGAATAAAATAATAATCTATTAAAAAGAAAGAGTAAGTCCAATGAGGTACAAGTATTTCAGCTAATAGAAAGAAAATTAGCCTCATGAATATGAACATGATTTCATTAATGAAGTAACTATCATTGTACAAAACTGAATGATATGTATACATTAATTAGTGTACAACTCCTTTCACACCCATGAAAACTAAAAATCAGATGACTGGATGTTAACAAAGAAGACAAACTGGAACTATGGTTTTATGAATATGAACAACACTAGTACCCAGCCCTCTCCCTTGCTGCCCTATGGGAAGAGCCTCTCTCTTGTTGAATTCTCAGAATATTATCCACCTGTGAAGGCATAGACCGAACTGCCTGATGGTAATTGCGAACGTGCAGATAACACAAGAGGATGATGCATGGCGTCTATTCTCTCAGCACCTCAATTAGTAGTGTCTGTTGATCTATATTCTAATCAGCATGTAGCCAACAAGGACCCACCAGAGTCATCAAAGACCCAGGGTGACAAACACTTAATCACCCTATGTAGGAGATTTAAGGTTGGAAAGGCATACAAGTCTAGATAGCCCAGGAATGTTAACATGTATCCACTATCACTGCTTATGGGTCTCGATCTGGTTGCAAACAGGTCAACCATGAGGGACCCCCATAACTCAGACAAACCCTCTGCTACTTGGGGATGTTAGGACCAACTCTATCCCAACAACATGACCCTGGTAACTGAGCCGATCTACCATAATATTCGGCCTGCCTGGTGTGTATCTCGCCAACAGCATGGCGGCTTGAAAGACCACCCAATCATGAATCTGCAATACCCATTGGCACAAGGTCTGAGACATCATCTCTATGTTTGTTGTAGGAAACCACAGATGTACTGTTGCGCATCAACACCACCAACTGCCCTATCAAGCACTCTTGAAGCGCTTGCAAAGCCATCTTGACTGACATTTCCAAGATACTGATACACAGAAGTGTGTCCTTCATTCACACACATGAACATAATCTCCTCTCAGGTGTGTGCCCCATCCCATCTTTAAAGTGACCACTAACAGGTGCATCTCTGTTCAGGGGAGCTCAATGGCACCCTTAGGTGTGTCATCCAGCTACCACAAAAAGTCCTACCTTACTTCCTAACTCAGAAGCACAAGTCAGGAAGGTGGATCCAAAGAGGCAGACCAATGTTGCTACAGTTGCCAATGAAATGACCGATTGTGACTCCACCCATGAAGTGCAAGCTTCTCAAAGGACATCAGATGACTAAAATGCATGCAAGCCAAGCAAAGAGGTGCAAGGGTCTCCTTTTTATGTCCCTACAAAGGTGAATGTGAGAGATAAAAACTGTCCTGTTGCTTGCCCATGGATAGTTTGGGGACTGTGCACAAACCAGTGAGCAAATAGACTCCACAAGCTTATCCCACTGCAGTCAACAAAGCTGCTGTGGATAAGGGGGCAACACTGAGCTGCAACTTGCACCCAATCAAGGGTAGCACATGACTGTTCCAGTATCAGCATGCAGGATGGCACCAAGCCTGCCTGGGATATGATGATCACTAAATGGGGAACTGGAACTTCTGCTCTCCTACCTAGAGGAAGTGAGCTGGGGGAAGTCCACCTGGACTTCTGCAATACCTTGTATTCTTTTTCTTCTTCCTCCTGTACTCAGGAAGAGACCAAGGATGAGGAGGAGGAAGGTGAGCCTGAAAATGAAAACTGAGACAAAGAGGAAGATGAGGAACAAGAGCAATGAGAATTTTTCTTTCTTTTTTCAAATTTCTTGGTCTACCTCAACTCCAAAGGACTGGCTGAGGCTAGCAGAGGTGAAGTCAACATCTACTGGTTCATCTACAGGCAACACAGTCACAACTGGGAGATCACCTGCAACAGAAAAGATAGCAACAAGAGTTGCAGAGACAGCAGTATGCACATCCAAGAATACAATAATACCACTAGGAAGAAAGAGTGTCTTCTTGTGATGGTGTCCAAAGAAGAGGAGTGGTGAGAGGTAGAAAATGAGGTGTTACCTGTCTTCACCATCTCCACTGGTTAACTACTTGTTCCAAGACTCAATGGCCATTCCAGATTGTACATAAGGATATTTCATACATGAAAGGTGATGGTTGTATCCCCATAGAAACAAAACTCCTTTGCCCGTGGGGGATACATCCAATGCCAACCCAACCTGCTTGTTGGAGATGAGGCAGCATCCCAAAAAGGAATAACTTCTAGTGGTAAACAATGCAAACAGAATTTTGAACTGCAAATTCTTGTAACTGTCATCACTCACACTTAAATATACATATGTGCTACTTGAACATCAAATGATTAAGATTTACACTAAACCACTGTCACAAACAATGTGTAAATGACATGATATTGTAAGCCTAATTTCCTGGGTAGTATTTTCTCATCTTACTACCCAGAGGAACACTCCAGCTTAACTTCCTCCATCCTTACCAACAAAATTCCATTTAAGGCTAATTACAAACATTGGCTTTGTTATTAATTGAATTTCTTAAAACAACAATTTTTTCATATAAACTCCTTACTCATAGTACAAGTTCCTCCCGTCCTATTTTTCACACCTCATGGATCAGACAAAAGAAATACAGTGTGTGATCACTGCTAACAACTGAAGGGTCAACCAGCAAATGTGCTGTGATGATTGCTCTCCCTTATTTCAAAGGGATTGTAACATGCACCTGATTCTGTAACCATAAAATGGAGCCAATGATAAATTGTGGACTGGCATGAAAATAATTTTTCAAAAATTATGACAGCAAATAATGCTATTTATTCAATAATCAACGCTGGATTTTCTTCAGATTATAGTTACCCCTTGTCTGATGGTTATTCTCTTATCAACTATCTTCATTTGTGGAATGTCTGACTCTTTTTATTCCTTATATGACTATATGGATATAGAGTTGCCTGGCAAACTGCAGGAAGGCAGTTCAAATCTCCTGATGTTAGTCTTCATCATCTATTTTGTGGAATGACTGCCTCCTAATAATGCACATGTAATAGGCACTGGATATGTTAATAATTAAAATTAGGTCGACAATGAGTGACACAGGCGGATTGGAATGCATAACATTGCAGCCTTGAGTGTTTTGGAAAATTTGTAAACAGTGAACTCAAGTCATAACATTACCAATCACGCCAGCAAGATCGCGAGGCGTGCAAAGATGACCTAGTTGATTGGAAATCATTTGACTGTGACATCAGAAAAATGCAGTTGCGTACGTCTACGAGTTTGTGCGCCAGACAGGGCATGTATGATAAGTTAGGATGGCATGTACGTGGGATTTGTGAGTAGACTAACATACAGGCATATGGATGGCCATATAACTCCCCAGTGTGGCAATTAATGGGGCAATTGGACGACAGATGTGGTAGTCGCCAGAGATTTCGGAGGAGCTTAAGAGAGCCATTGAAAGGTAAAGTGGAAGGAAAAAAAAGGTGAAAAACTTTGAATATTGTGAAGGGGATTGAACTGCAAAGAAACACTTGAAAGGTTTATGGGACATTTACCCATTCTCTTTATTTATGTATTTCGGGGTTTGACAATTGTGATTTCTTTTACAGATGGATTCGGTTTGTCACCATAGAAAATGAATTCTCTAAATGACAATTGTGCATAGGAAAATACTGAAAAGTTCTGACAATGAGAATAAGGTGACATGTGTTGTTTTTTGCCAAGATGACTACAAGTAGTCCACAACTCAGTGATTTATGGTGCCATAACAACGCTTATGGCAGCAATAACCAGAACTCATCCCATTATGGCTCCATAAATTGCTGATTTTATGGCACTAAACAAGCCCCATAAAAGCAGATCGCCAATAACTGAGTTCGCTGATAGCCAAGTCCGCCGATAACCGGGGACTGCCTGTATTGGTGGAGTAATTTATGTTTTCATAGCTTTGGGTACTTACAACATTCACTTTTTTCCCTTGATTTGTCATGTTAGCTATTTTGGGGAAATAAAGACTATTTTTGTATCTCAAGAGTCTGAATTGGCCCAGATTTATGTCGCTGGGATGTCAGAGGTAGGTCACGCTACCAGATACATTTAGTGATTTCACTTTTTTTAATTAAGACAGGGTCCATTAGACACTGAAACACACACTTCACCTCATTGCCTTTTAGGAGGATAACTGACGTGCTATTTACGACAGATGGGGCGCCGAGTTAGTAAAACCACAGATATGGGTTTACCGAGCCAAGTTTGATTTCAAAGTACAGTTATGCAGCAGCATATACCTGCTTCCATTCCTTTAATCTCTTCTATGGGTAAATAAATAGAGTATTGGGTGTTGCAAATCACACAGCAACAGTTAAAATCCCCAAGAGGTGCTGTGTCTTCCTCATTAATTGCAATGCAAAAAATTTACCTTACAAATATATACATTTTTAAAAGTTACTCATCAATTGACAAAAACTGCAAATAAACCTTAAGGGGAGTGCTGACACCATAAGAGCCAATTTTCACCAATTACTCTGAAACTAATATGAAAATTCTCTCGTAGGGAAATTAGAAGTTCAACCTTTAAATTCATGTGTTTTGCAATTAAAAAAACCATAACTTTACTTTTCAAAATTAATATGTAAAACTAGTATGTAAAGATCAATTTTCCTGATGGCAAAATAATGACATAATATATATATATATATAAACATACATACATACATACATATAGTATATATATATATATATATATATATATATATATATATATATATATATATATATATATATATATAGATATTTATATATATATGATATTTATATATATATAGATATAGATATATATAGATATAGATAGATATATATATATATATATATATATATATATATATATATATATACACAGTGGTCCCCCCCAGTATTCGCGGGGGATGCGTACCAGGCCCCCCCCCCCTCCCCCCCCCCCCCAACGAATAGTTAGAATCCGCGAATGTTTGGAACCCCTATAAAATGCTAAAAACAGCCTATTTTGTTAGTTACAACTTAAGAAAAACCACTAAAAATTTTCATACTTGGTTTTTTTAATAGTTTTCTCACAAAAAGTGCATTTTATGATGAAATTGATAACAAAAACCAGGAATTTGTGAATATTTCTCATAGAATACTGCGAATGCGCGAATTTTCCGCGAATAATGCAGGGAAAGGTTCCCCGAGAGAAATCCGCGAATGTGTGAGTCCGCGAATCCGGAGAACGCAAATACGGGGGGTCCACTGTATATATATTTATATATATTTATATAATATACTATATATATATATATTATATACTAATTATAATATATAATAAGATATAATATAATATATATATATATAATATTATATATATAAGATATTATATATATATTATAATATATATATTATATATATAATATATATTATAATATATATATATTATAAATTATAAATTGTAAATTAAATTTTTTTATTTTTTAAATATTTTTTTTAAAATATTATATATAATATAATTAGTATAATATACATATATATTACATAATATATATAATATATATATATATATATATATTATATATATAGATATTACATATATATAACATATATATTAATTATATAATAATAGATATATAATAATATATATAGTATCATTAATTATCTATATAATATATATAGGAGAAGGAATACCCAAGCCAACAGGGACCAGACAGCGCGCCCCAATCCACCGAGAACATCGCGCCCCTTGGAAGGCATGAGAAGACCCAGCGTCAGCGAAAGTCAAGTAACACCCTTACTCAGGTCGCTGAGACCCAGCCCAACACGAATCAGCAACCGTTAACCAACGTAGACCATTTTGGACATACACACACACACATCAAATTTAAATCATACACTTTATGTATTAAACAGAAATTATCTCTTGTGCCTTTATGCATGCTATAAAATATATACATATATTTGTACTCCCGTATTTAGATTTCTATATTCATTTTCATTCCTGTATGTAATTTTGTCATTTTTATCTAAAACCAACATGTAACATATTAAATTTTAAACATACATTTAAGGAAACTCTAGCACATGGCATTGTATTTTGAATATATATATATATATATATATATATATATATATATATATATATATATATATATATATATATATATATATATATATATATATATATATATATATATATATATATATATATATATATATATATAATATGTATATTATATATAATATATATATATATATATATATATATATATATATATATATATATATATACAGGCAGTCCCTGGGATACGACGGGGGTTTTTGTTCTTGAGACGCGTCGTACCGCCAAAAGTCGTCGTAAGCCAGAACATCGTCAAAAATCCTAAAGAAAAAGCCTTACTTTTAATGCTTTGGGTTTGCATTGAAAACTATGTAAACTGCATTCTTATGGCATTTTTCATCAAAAAAACCTTCAAATATTGATTATTTTGCATTTTTGGTGTCATATTTCATCTCCCAGATGAGCGTTGTAGGCGTCGTAACCCTGGAGCATGCGTCGTAACCCTGGAAATAATGTCTATTGACAAGCGTCGTAACCTCGGAACGTAGTAAGCCGACACCGTCGTAACCCGGGGACTGCCTGTATATATATATACTCTGTAAAAGTTACATTGAATTTGGTTCAGTCTTCTTGGAGAAATAAACGTCTAGTTCTGAAAAACGTAAGTTTTGAGAAAACAGCAAAAGAAAAATATTTTTGGAGTTTCAAAAATCCTGAGAGAATCTGGATATCTAGACCATGTACAGTCCCTGGTATCGGCAGGGGTTCCGTTCCAACAGCTTGATGATAAGTGAAAATCGCCGATAACCGAAAATCAGCGATTCTCGGCACTGTGGTGCCAATAAGCGATCAATGGCACCTTTTTTAGGTATGTATTGGCCCCAATACTCTATTATTAGCACCAATAACTGGAAATTATTGCATTTCGGCACCAAAACTGTGCTAAACAAGCACCATAAAACCAGATTGCTGAAAACTGGGGACTGCCTAATCTCTATCATTATAACCCATTTTCTCTAATACGTAACATAGAGAAAGTAAGATATTATTTTTGTGGATGACAATTATGTTTCAATGCATTGTTTTAGCACTTGTTTTACATACTTTTTTTAATTGTACCATTCACAGTGCCATACAAGCGATGAACAAAATTGTCCAACATCTTTTTTTAGCAATAACTTTTCAAGATATATTTATTTACACGGTGTAAACAGTTTAAAACAGTGAATAACTCAAAACTTCATCCTATCCAGGATATTTCATTGATTCTTACTTTCTTTGCAATTTGTCATTTACAGTGCCTTACAAGCAATGAATAAAATTGTCCATGAACCAATCTGAACAAATATTTTTACCATTATAGTTTCTAGATATGTTTTTTTACACATAAAACAGTGCAAAACAGTGTATATCATACTTTATCCCATCCTGAGTAATTCATTTACAAGTCTTTTTTACAATTTTGGTTCACAGTGTCACACAAACTATGATCAAAATTGTTGATAAACCAATCCAACATTTTTTTAGCATTATCACTTCAGGATATTTTATTTAGACATAAAACAGTTGAAAACTCTTCATAACTAAACTTTGACAATTCCTCCAAATTTGCCAGTCAGGTAACATTTGTTAAACACACAACACCTGGCAGCATAAATGACAGATTTATCCAAGATTCATCATTGCAAAAACCAGTTTGAATGCAATAGCACATAAATAGAACAAAACAAAGCATCAGAAAAAGTAACACATGGCAAAACAATAGCAACAAAAATTCAAGGATTTAAAGACTTACTTGTACAAAAAATTTGTCCATGCATTGCATCCTACATCATAAAATTCATCGTCTCGTAACTTGAGAGATGTCTTCAATGATGCTAAAACTTTATGTGCAACTGAAGATATATGTTGTTTCCCCATGACTAAAATAAGATCACTCAATGACCACAAAGCTGATCTTTTTTCCCTGCAAATATGGAATGATATACTTAAATGGGAAATACTATATTAAACAAAGTGATTTGTAGTATACAATAGTAAATCTTAATCATATATCACAGCTTTAATATAATTTCCTGTACTATAACTGAAAATCCTGTTTTTATTTTTACAAGAAATTCAATTACAACATGTTTACAATTTAAAAATTATTTCAAGTTATAAACAGCTAAAACTGAGTAATAATCTTGAAAAATTTTGACATACAATTTTACCTTCAGTTAAACTTTTCACAATACTACACTTACTCTCATGGCCATTATGTGTTTCCTTTGGAAAAAGATGAAGTAAACAGACTGAAAATTCTTTCATATATTCTTTGGAAAAGATTAACTATTGTCTAATGAACTAAAGTAATACCTCAATTATCCACATCTGCAACCTGGCACTAGCTGCATGCAATCATAGCCCATCACAATAAACATGTGGATAGTATATAGTACAGCCAGTCCCCAGTTATCGGCGGGGGTTCCGTTGCGATGGCTTGCTGATAAGCGAAAATCAACGCTAACTGAAAATCAGCAGTTGTCGGGGCTTATTGGTGCCGATAACAGGTTAACTGAACATTTGTTAGGTATGTATCAACACCAATACTCTATTATTGGTGCCAATAACCAGAAATTGGCGCATTTTGGCACAGAAAATTGCCGATTTTCAGCGATTTTCACCGCTAGACAACCCCAATAAAACCAGATTGCAGAGAACCAAGGCCACCAATAACTGGGGACTGCCTGTATATATAAGGCTTCTGCTTGGTTGCGACACTGAACAGACAGGAAAATGTAATGGTAGTGCTGTTAACATCACCTGACACATTGGATTAAGGGGTACTGTGGAGGGATAGACTGAAGTAATTGCATTCAAGGTGAAAGGGCTAGAATAGTGAGCAGAATGGGAAAGGCTGGGAGAGCACTCTTATGCTTGGGAGGTTTCCCAACTATTATTGGCTCAAAAGTAACATCATACAGATCATTTCATTTATCACCTATGAGTGACTGATAGATAAACATCATGAGTACATCACAGAAGTTTTGAGGCTGGGAGAGCACTGCTTTGATAGGGAATTCAGCAATAATGTGAAATACAACACCATTTTGTTTATTACTGCCTCTGAGTGGTTGATAGAGATGCATCATGGGTGTGTCACATAAGTTTTGTTCTCTCACTGGCTGCTCCTCTCACTCCCTCCACTTCCGTTGCCTCTGATGGACAACTCCAACTGTGACAATGAATTGATGACTGCTTAAATTTGCAAACAAAATGAAAACAGAAGACAAAATTGTGATAATATAAGTATGTAATCAAAAGTATCTCCTGGCACCAAAGAGATAAAAAAATAAGGTGGCAACAGTCAAGTTGATTATACTGTTTTGGGTCGTAAGCTGCACGCACTCAATTGTCCTTAGTGGATTGAAGAAATGTGACTTCTGCTGGTACAGCACATTGATTACTGTGATTTTTTTAATGCATTTAGTTTAAAAATAATTTATTTTATACTTTTTTTCCAATTTCATTTTTCTTAATATTAAATAAGCTTTATTGAAGTTGACATATCAGCAAACTCAAAATTTTGAACAGATACACAACAGGTATAAATTGCCCAGTGATGTCTCAAAACTTTTCTTGTCAATTAGTGTCTAAATGTGTGTGTACACATGTACAAGTATACACTTGCTGTGTGTTTGCTAGCCTTTCTCTTTCTTTCTCTTGGTTATTCTTTATTGCAATTTATAAGGTATGCTGTGGTATACAAAAATTTACATATCCTTGCATCATCCAAAACGCATCATAAATCAACTTGGGCAATGATATATCATTCACTGAAACCTTGGGGAAACAGGTAATGCAATATTATTGATAAACTCAATTACATAAATCAAATTTTTTTAAAGGGATACAGTTGATCCCCTTATTCTTGGGGGATGCGTTACAGAACCCCCCTCCCCCTCCCCAAATAGCTAGAATGCGAAAATACTTAAAACCCCTATAAAAATGCTTTAAACTGCCTATTTTGTTAATTCAAACTCAAGAAAAACCAACTAAAAATGCTTATATACCTGGTTTTTCTAATAGTTTAATCACAAAAAGTGCATTTAATCGTGAAATAGATATGAAAATACAGTAATTTGTGGATATTTCTCACAAAAATACTGCAAATATGTAATTTTCCTGCAAATAATTGATATATATGGTCCATAGTGAAATCCGGAAATATGTGACTCTGTGATTACAAGAATTTCCCACGAATCATGGGTAGATATGGTCCTTAGAGACATTCGCAAATGCCAAGAATGCAAATACAGGGGTCCACTACATCAACTTCTGAAAAATAATCATGCACAATGCTAGCGAGACAATAATACAACTGCTTGCAGAAGTGCAAACTAGCAAGTAACGGGCTAATCAATGGAACTTTTACAATGTAAATTTAATTAAACAGCACTTGATCAAATTAACATCCCTTAACAAAATGTGATTAATAGAACTGTTAATCAATAATTATTTATTTACCAAAGGTTTCAAACAATGATCTATAATAGTCTAAGATATCTGCTAATGAAACGTTTTAGATGGTGTGAGGATAACATAAAATTCTGTGCCATTCAAAATAAATTACAATATTACTGTAATATATCTTTAATAAGCCCTGCACAACACTCGCACACACACAGACACGGAGAGAGAGAGAGAGAGAGAGAGAGAGAGAGAGAGAGAGAGAGAGAGAGAGAGAGAGAGAGAGAGAGAGAAATTTGTTAATTCCCCTATATCTTTTACATTCTGTATTCTGCACAGTTTGGTTTTTATTTTTGTAGTGAATCTTACCTGATAACATAGGAGTACAGTTCTAAACTGTATGTATACAGCACTCTACTAAACCTTTATCTTTTCCACGCATTCTGATTTTCATACACTAAGTTCATTGTGTGTGTGTAAGTCCTGTTGTGAATTGTGTTGTTTATTAACATATGCAGTACTTACTGTATAATGACATAACAGGAGGAAAAAGTTTGAGAAACTACTGCATTCCATTTGCAGAGGTTTTGCTTTATTGGCAAGCCTCCAATAACTGCATGGCCCTTGGTTGTATTAATGTGGAGAATTGAGGTAATTTGTAATATTTAGGAAATATTCTGTAACAAGGGTGTATGCCAGGAATGAAAAAATATTCCATGTTTACAAATATTAAGATTAAGATTAGTTACGGACTATTTTTATCTGTAAACAGTTTTTTTGCCTCAGTGTATTGCCATAGGGCCACATACAATAACTGTGCCAATGCAACCAAAATCAAATTTTCATTACTTGTACATTGTTGAAGATGAAATAAGTTTACTGTCTAAAAACCCCAAAATTCCCAGTAAACGTGGTGAGAGATATTCTGCAATTCCTTTCAAGTTTCCTGAAGATAAACCACTCTCAAAGTTCTTTTTAGATTTCTTAGTTGTATTCTCAGCACTTTCAAACTCAGCATCCCTCATGTGGGAAAATTCTCGCAGTACAGCAGCACGATGATCATGAAGACCAAGCACAAGTTCATTAACCTGATTCTGTAATTATCATATATGAAACCGGAATCAAATACTGTACAAGACACTACATAAATATATTAGAACAAATTTTGTATAAACATGATTTAGTTGGTCAGTGACAACACTGAAAAATATCAGAGAATTACACTTTCTTGACAATGATACATAAAAAAATACTCACTTGCACTGAACAACGTCTGATATTATGAATTGCTATGTCTGTTGTATCAGCGATGAAGTTCAATACAGTTACTTGCTCTTCTTCAGACAGATTAAAGACGAGGTATGGCAAGATGTGCTATGGAAATTAAATTTTTATTACTACATAATAAATCTAATTTTTAAATTTATCTTCATTTCTAACAATTAGATGATATATGATGATCAATTAGATGATATATGATGATAATAATACCCATTTCTTTAAAACTTGACACAGTTGGAATTATCATGCAGAAGCAAGTTTCCTACATATCTACTATGTGTTGTCATAAAATCAAAGAAATCCTGTCAACATAAAGGGTAAGGAAAATGTTGATCTGGTCTGCAAATAAAAAAAAATGGCTTAACATAGTAAAAACCTATTTATAGTAGCTGCTGTGAATACATACTCAAAGGAGTTACATTCTCATGGTTACCCAACCAGAGTTCCATATGACAGACCAACCAATTACAAACAATTCTTTTATATAGTTGGTCTTGCCCAGAACTGGGCAAGACCAACTATATAAAAGAATAGTGCTCATTGGCACATTGATAAAAAATAAAGGATTCAGGAGCAAGAGGGTTCTAACTCCTGTCCTGCGATGACTACATTGGCTCTTTAAATCCCATTTGCACAACAGTGTATGCCATCATCCTCATTCCACACCAGGTCTGTGCTATAAATGCTCACCCCAGTCCTACGCCTTTTCGTCAGGAAGAGCGGGTGCGTTTGAGGACACACATCAGCTACTAAAAAGTTTTTCTGTCAAAACTTGATTTTAGCATAGCTGCTGTTTGTCCTCATACGAGCTTATAAAAGAAATTGACAGGTGAAATGGCTTAGCTTCTAATAAATAAATCCCAACAACCCAGACTAATTTTTGGTCCAAAGTATAGTCACTGGTTACTAACCATTTTCTTTATTCTGGATACCCACAGGGTCTGGTAATAAAGAACAGGAAACAACACACAAAACAATATATATGTATTATTCTTTCTGGTTTGAAGGTGACTTATCTAATCATCTCAGGTCTGGCTGTGGGATTATTGCACCTTTCAAGCAATATCTCAGCATGACCACCACTCTCATGGCAATAGTGTTTCAGGATTTTATATTCATGAAGTCACAGGTTATCAACAGTTGTCTTCATTCCAGATACCCATAGTCTGGCAATAAAGAACATGAAATGCATGAACCTAAAAATGTACTTTCCCTTGTGGTTCTACGGTGAACCTCATTATATCAGGTTTGGCCGCAAGATTATTGCGCCTTCCCTGATTCAGCAATACTGCCTCTAATAACCACTCTGTACACCCAAAGACTTCTTCGAAGGAAACAATCTCGAAGAAAGTTAGCGATGCATGCACTTTTTGTATGCCATGCAACTTAGGAAAGGAGTGAGGGTCTGCCTTTTTAATGAGGGTCACTAAAATCATTCTCAGCCCATGTAGAGAGAGTGGTTTGTTTCTGCTAGTAAGAAAAATATTATCATCTGGCATGTTTGCCATAACATCTAGGTAAACCTTAAGTGCCAGAACCAGGCATAATATTTTATATGATATACCGAGTTCCTTTATCAGGAAAGGGGATTTTCCCTTTAAAAAAATCCTCACTCTTGGCCAAGACTGATACGTCAGGAGACAAAAGTAAATGTTGTCCTTGTCTAAGAGAGACCAGTACGCTAATCCGAGTTCCTGATGCCAAAGTAGTTAAGAAAACTGCCTTTCAGGGCATATAAGTTGTATTGGGCCCGTGAATTGAGGGGATGACAGGAATTTAAGAACTTTATTGAAAAAGATTGGGGGAACAGAATTAACATTTTCTATATTCTAATCAGTTCTAAACCAAATGGCAAGGGTTCCATCAATACTTTCTTGTATGCCATGATTTTGAAATAGGAGGGCAACTTTACCTCAAAAAATAATAAAATGTAAAACAGTTTTAGTAGATTTCAACCGGGCTCACAGAGTGGAGGTACCCTAACCACATTTTCCATACAGATTCAGATGTTGGATAGATGAAGTCTGTAGATTTTGCAATAGGTATCTAGTAATGTTAGGCAAATAATCTTCATAGCAGGCTAGATTTAGAATCCACAAGTGAAAGCCATGGCTCAGAAAGGAGAATGCTTAGATGACTTCCCCTACTGTCTAAGATACAACAACAGACAGAAATGGAATTTATTCTCTAGCCTGTTGTTGAAGAAAAGACCATGACTGTTTGACTAATTTAAAAGCCACTAGGCAAGCAGTTCCACTGAAAACCAGTGGATTGTTCAAAGCTTTCAAAATCTGTGACACTGAAGGAAAATGGTATGTCTCCTCCATTCATTCCTGTCTTTTAGGAATGCATAGCTACTGCCCTGAACATTCACGTTCGGAGACACATACACCGGATGTTGATGGTTCTGCACACGGAAACCGGTCCACTTCCGGATATAGTCACCACCCTACTTACAAAAATTCAAGATACAAACAGACAAGGTCACGAGTTAAAATTGTGTTCGGAACACTCAACTTTGCCATCCATGAGTTCAAAATTTTGCTCTGAGCGCCTGTCCTGCCTGGTTAGAATTTTTGCAAAGAACAGAAGAACATAAAGATAAAAATGAGACTGTTCCTTTAACCTGTTCCTTGATTATCCCAAGTATTCTCTACCATGTATTCTTCTTACAGTTACAAGAATACTTGCTCATGCTCATACAATATTCCTAATTTCTATCTTCCTGGTTCACCTCATTCTTTGATGAATTTCAATTTTCTATACAGTAGGGCCTCGTTAATCGCGGGGGATAGGGCCCAGAACCCCCCGTGATAAGTAAATACCCGTGTTATCCTGGTACCCCCCCTAAAAATTGCTTTAAACTGCCTACTTTAATAATTAACCCACCCAAGACCACTATTTCAATGTTTATAATTGCCTACTTTAGTTCAAGCACCAAATATGTCTTTAACTATCACCTTAAACTAAATTCAAGACAGTTTCAAAGTTATTCTTTCCTATCTTCAATTTCCCCTTCATCAGATCAGCAAACAAAAGTATATTACCTAACAATTCCTTTCTATTTTCATGATTTGGCTGCTGCACCAAACTAAAAGTACATAGTATATCTATTTCATGAATGAACATATTTATGATAAAAAAACATGATTTACTGAAATTATTACAGCACCGAAATATAATATTAATGTATAAACAGCAAAGTAAAGCAATAAAAATCTATTTTTGTCTTTTGTTTACGTTCAGAATCAGCTGATGGATGTTTATTACCAAAAGAATTATTTTGGAAAACAATTTAGTTGCTAAAAGAAACTAATTTATTAATGGAATTATTATTATTATTAACTTTGTACATAATAGTTTATGATATTATGATACAGTAATTCATATTTCATTGAGAGAGAGAGAGAGAGAGAGAGAGAGAGAGAGAGAGAGAGAGAGAGAGAGAGAGAGAGAGCAGCTTAGGACGAGAGTAGCTTGAGAGAGCAGCTTAGAACGAGAGTAACTTGAATAGCTTGAGAGAGCAGCTTAGAACGAGAGTAACTTGAATAGCTTGAGAGAGCAGCTTAGGACGAGAGTAACTTGAATAGCTTGAGAGAGCAGCTTAGGACGAGAGTACTGTTGACTATCTTAGCTCGAGAATAACATGATGAAATTTGTATTTTAAATATTTTTATGGTGATAAGAAATGAAACATTGATAGTGATAAAATATTCTCTTGTATACTGTTATATAATATGTGATAATCATTGAGTCAACTATAAAAGTTGTATTGAAGCACAGTTTTGTAAATCACAGAAAGAATAAAAATATGGCTACACATGCATCTAGAAATGTCGGGGACCGTCTTGTTCTTTTATTACGATAATAATAGATCAGTATTATAGTTTTTTCTGTTAGTGATAAGAGAGAGAGAGAGAGAGAGAGAGAGAGAGAGAGAGAGAGAGAGAGAGAGAGAGAGAGAGAGAGAGAGAGAGAGAGAGAGATTTTGCTATTTACATTCATAGTATTTGAAAATTTGTAAATGAGTTTAACCTAAAAATGCATCTAGTCATGAAAAGAAGAAGAAAACAGTAATTAGTGAATCGTAATTAGTGAATCTTGCTCTATGATAAAATTCGAGATTTCGTTAATTTTCCGGAATATACGTAGTATTTGGGCTCCACCAAAAAAGTAAGTACGTAAAGTGATTTATGACAGAGTTTAGAGGATACTTACGTAAAAATACATCGGTAGTTTGTAGAACGGTGACGTCACGGTGGTCATACGTATTTTTTTCATGAATGAATATACATTTATGATAAAAAAAATAGTTACTGTACTGCTCAGAGTACCATACTGTAATATTAATGTAATCACATCAAAATAAAGTAATCATTGCATACTGTAAACATGTAAAGTGTATTTTTGTCTTTTGAAAAATGCATTCCCCAAGGAATTATTCCTTGAAGAGACTTTTTATTATGAAGATATGCCAATACGTAATATATAAGATTTGCATTTTATTATGAATATATGACAATAATATATAAGGTAAAAATGGTTTTATTACGTTTACACTTTGTCACCAATCACAAACAACAATACGATAATCTATGACAATTATCGTTTGTATGACTGCAGTGTTCAGAGAAGTTGATTATGTTATACCAAAACAATAATGAAGTTCGAATTGAAAATTTATGTTTTCCTAAATGTTATTACTACTGTAATTACACTACGACTATTAACATTTCTAAAAGGTTAAGAATGACAAAGGTGCTGTGAAGTGTAACTCAATGTTTACATTTCTGCTGGCCGCTCAACAAGTTGATGTCAATGATGTGGAATTATTCCATGAATAGGCTATATATTATGAAGATATGCCAATAATATATAAGGTGAGAATGGTTTTATTACCTTTATTGTCAGTTAATACCATAATGTGAATCTGTTCATGCATTTGCTGGTTATCGGAACCGGACAAGGCTTAGCCTACCACGGACAAGCCTGCGATGCTGTGATTCATACCAGCAATATAGACTGAGAAGTGTCCAAGGAAAAACCCGTGATTAACTGAATCCGTGATTGCTGATCCGCGACTAAGCAAGGCCCCACTGTATTTCCTCTCCCTACAGGAAATATTTATTATGTATTTATCTCAATTGATGGAGGTGTGCACTGTTTACTTTACAAACTTCCAATGTCAGATGTTCCTGTGAAATTATCTCCAAGTTCATAACTTCCAAAACAGGGAAAAATACTAAATCTAGATTTTATTTTCACCTTCCTAACATCCAAATAATCTTTATATCACAGCACAGTTTTAAAATACAGGCAGTCCCCGGTTTAGTGGCGTCGCACCAAGTTGAGTTCCAGTTATCGGCGCCATAAGGTGTCTTATGGCACACTATAACATATCTAGCAGAGGTGCCACAATGGTGCTTATGGTGCCAATAACCGGTTAACGGCGCCATAAGCGCCATTATGGTGCATGCCATAAATTGCTGAGTTTCAGTAATGGCTGTTTTCGGTTATTGGCACCCCCTCGGGAATGGAACCCCTGCCGATAACCGGGGACTGCCTGTATAGTGAAAAAAAAGTACAATCTATGACATTTGAATTAACTCAGGCATGTAATCATAAACAAAAAAATCAAACACTACATATTAAAAACCTACTTCTGAACAATTGAAAATACAAATAGCTGTCCAGAAACTTGTTCATAAGTGTGGTAGTGTCTTGATATGACATTGCCAGTATACTGTCTAGGACAAACAAAATATGGATTCCTTAAGGAGGTTCCAATTTTCAGAGGTGGAAAGACAGCCAGTAGCTGCATGACACTCATATGACACTCTCAGAATAAGTGACTACTTCCCCCTAGAAATCCTCCCAATGGCCTCACGAACCTGTCAAGGATGCATATGTATTATTACTTGTGCAAATGGTGGAGTCAGGTCAGTCTGTTTGCCTGAGAAACCTTCCAGCATGGACAGAGTACCTTCAACACCTTCCCAATCTCAGATGAAGGCAATTGCAAAGCCTTTTTCTGGCATGTGAGACCAAGACTGTTTAAATCTTACTGATAATCTCAGGATTAGATCTACCACAGAACCAATCTGTAACAGGCCCAGACTTCAATCCAATGGTTATCTTGAAAACCTGAGCTGTGCAAGGAGTTTCCTCAGGACTTTTTTTTTCTGGTTTGAGTGCTATTGGGAAGATACAGCTGGCTGTGAAGAGTATCTCAACAAAGTCCCAACCTCAGAAAAAGTCTGCTGGATGTAAAGTGAGCCTTGTTCCTATTAAGAAACCTTTTGACTAGAGTGTTGACTACCATCTCAGGTTTCATCAGCACACTTCTCTGGTGGCTCCCCAGATTAGCTAATCATCTAGGTGGCCCATCAGTTACATTCCTTCATACCAGTTGGACCTCTGGAAGAAAGCAGCCTGCTCTCATCATCCAATCTGATTTAAACAGGGATATAAACACCCAATTAAACTTCTTGTAGGGCTTGAGTTTTTTACTGCCCTGTTCCCATGACCTATGATATTTTATGAGAAAAACCTATCCATGCCCTGGCAGACTGTGCAGCCTCTCAATCCTCTAGTTTAAAGGATACAAAATTCTAAATCCAGGACAGACCTAAATTCCGCTTAGGAGTCATGGATAGCATCTCTGATCTGATGATCCTCAGTGGCATGGTCATCCTGGAATTCTGAAAGTACTGCAAGAAATATTTTTCATTACGGAAGTCTGCAGGATCTGATGAGCCAAGGCAGTTGTATCACCACTGCCTGGCAGTACAGAATGCATAGCAAGTGGAATTTCCTATCAGGGGAACCTGCATGAAATGATGACCAAAAGCATTGTGTCATCACTGCCTGGCAATAAAGAAAATACAGCAAGATGAATTTTCCTATCAATTAATCCTGAATGAACTGATGAGCCAAAGCAGTTGAATCATCACTGCCTGCAGTATATAAAATACAGCAAGTGTATTTTCCATCAGGAAAAGCCTGCATGAACTGACTGAGATGAGGCAGTTGTATCACCACTGCCTGGCAGTAAAGAAGTCCAGGATAACTCACTACCCCCCTAGAAGGTATACAGACACTTCGGATGGGATTGGGTGGACCCTGATGCAACAAGGGAAAAAGCAAGATTCTCATCCGAAGTAACTCTCTCATGTGAAGCAGAGGGCTATCCCCTAGATCCATTGGATTCAGAAGGGAAATTTCAGTGGCTATATCCACTTCACGTTGGGTATCAGTGATCTGTTTCCATCAAAGGAGTTGAATTGTGAGTTCCTAGAATCCACTGCTCTTAGAGTATTGACCAAAATAGTGGATTATACTTCGAGAGAGATGGAAACCCACTGCCAAAGTTCTGCTTGAATAGTGGACGTTAGTCTCTATCTTCTCTACTCCAATTGAAACCCATAACTCTTAGACAACTTAAAAATGAGCTCTTTCCCCATTTATACTTGCTGCCAGGAACATGCTGCATATTCCACACATGTCCAGCTAGCAACCAAGAACTCCTTCAATTCTTCAGGGCCTGGCTCATTGCATGTAGCATTGAGCCCTTTCCGCGGGCAAAAAGCAGGGTGAGTTTGCTGTGGCGCAGGTAATGTGTAAGGTCCTGCATAATAGTAGCCAAGTAATGATAAAATGAGCAAGTGTTTAATCAAAAAGCTACCTAAAGTTGGCTACGTATATCAGTGTAAAGGTAGTAAACACTTCAAATTAACACAAGCCTACATGGCCACAAGTATGTGTTCATAGTATGATGTAAGGCAACATGATCAATAAGGTCATGTCCATATATGGCCTAGCAGTAATGTATTAAAATATTAATTCACAATTGCTACACTAACACTGCCTTAAAGGATTTACTCAAAAATGCTTATAACTCAATTAAGACAAAACTAAATGGATAGCCATACTATATATTTCTACATATGTCATAACTTTTGATTATCCAGTCTATTCCCGAGCCCCAGGTTATGTACCTATAGGATACAATTGTTGTACATAATGAAAATTAACACAGTAGACCCCTGTATTCATGAGGGTTGGGTACCACACTCCCGCGCAAATAGCTAAAATCTGCGAATACTTAAAATCCCTCTAAAAATGTTCAAAAATGCCTATTTTGATAGTTAAAACACCAGAAAACTCAAAAAATGCTTATACCTGAATATTTTAAGTTTTATCACAAAAGTGCATTGTCACAAAAATAAAATACAGTAATTTGTGAATATTTCTAGGTGAAAAATACTGCGAATAGGTGAATTTTCACCAAATAATGGGTATATACAGTATGTGGAAAAATCCGTGAATAGGCAAGTCCATGAACCTCAAGAACACGAATAGGGGGGTTTATTGTAATTATTGGAATTACTGTAGCAAAAATATATGAAATCAGTATCTCAAGATTTTAAATAGTTTAGCAAAGCTCACCATTATGAAAAGGTACTTTTGTATTCTTTCAGGAAAGACAACAATTTTCTCAACACTTGTGACGTCACTACTGGCGGAGTAGTAATACCTGTTGGAAATACAAATCTGCATGAACATATTTCCTTTAACACTTGCCAAAAAACACCAATATTAAGGATAACTGAGGAACAGTTACTACCAGATAACCATTTAATTAATTATAAAATACTACAAAGGAAATACGTACTGGGATTTGTAAACACCAAGGCTTATAAGTTAAGCATGATTAGGAACTACAATCACATCTATGTATCAAACCTTAATGCTAATTATCACTTTGTTAAACCAGAAGTAACAGCACAGCAATTACAGCATGGCCTGCTGATCTACTCCTAACTTCTCACCTTGCAAGAGGCCTACTGGCTCCCAATTTAGACAAATACAGTAAGCCTACCTGTTAAAATTTGAATGAACTAAAACTTTTCACTAGGTCTTGAAATTAATTACATACTTAGCTTGAGTGGTGTTATGCTAATCAAAACATACGTATCTGAACACAATTTCTGGAGCAAACCCTGGGGATTAATGAACTCTTGGACAGAGTGTAATGAGGAAGATGGCCAGCACACACTGTTGTCACGTCTGTGTGAATGGGATGTAGGGAGCTGAGGCAGTTGTTGTAGGACAGGGGATAGAGCCTTCCTGTCCCAACTCCTTTACATATTCTACCACAGTGCCAACAAGCACTATTCTGGCTGAGACCACCTAAAAGCAAATTCTTTTGATTGGTCTGTCTTATGGTGCCATGGGGGGACCATGAGTGTAACTCCTTTGAGGACAAACAGTGGCTACACTATCAAAAATATTAATTATAATTTAGCCCATTCTGTGGTCACCAAATCATTTCAAATGCTTCAGTCCCATTTATAATTTACAATAATAATTTACAATAAATAAAGCAAACAACAATTAGACATTAGGCTTACACATGCACAGGTTAATCTCCTGGTCCAAAGCAGTCAGGAGAGTAAGTATTCAACAGTCAGTCTTTCAGTATGGATTGCTTTTTAAATAAAACTTATTTTTCACACATAACCAACATCATATTAGCCAACACTTGTATTCATGAATCCCAGACATGTCATTTCTGAACATAATACAGATCATCTGCCCAATGACTGACAGCATTACACAGGCAAACTATGGCCCTTAAAGTTCCAGGTAAGAGCCTCACTTTCTCTTACAGTCTAAATTATTGCTAAGGGAAAAAGAGCAGGGCTGGGAAGTGAAATCATTTCTGTATATGCTGAGCTTATATATAAAAAAATCAGTTGTGTTTAACGATTTTTTTCTACTTGGAAAACCATAATCTACATCAACACAAATTACAATTTAATGAATACACTTAAAAATTGACTGGAATGACAAGTCAGGTAAAATGCTTAAGGAACTGAGACTGGCAAAAAAAAAAACCGATGCTCAACATTCATAAACTGAGATACAGTACCCAAACAGAAGAATTACATGCCTGATGCAATATTTACAAAATCCTAACAGCTTTCAGCTTAAAGGGGTAAGCAAGACCAGAGGAAAGGACAAAGACCTGTCATTAGCATTAAAGTGCCACAAGGCTCCACAAGACAAGCGTCTTGAACAGGTATAAGCTGTCTTTCCCTGGATGTACTACTCTCGCATACTGTAGTTACAAAGACCAAAAACTGCACATGATCATCCATAGATAGGCACTAGGATCTCAACTGCTAGTTTTGTTTGATTTTTCTTTGTGTTCATAATACCACCGATGATGTTTTTGCCTTTATCATTCTGATTATTTAGAAATTTCAGAGCATATTTTCTTCATAATTGAAGTATACATATTTATAAATGTTAGCTGTCCCACCACTATGGTTTTTATGAAGACAAGATATTATCACTGCAATCAAGAGTTGCCATTTAACCTTTCACATAATATACCTACATACTGTATTCATGTATGGTCTCATGCTTGAAAAATTCTAAGTTATTATCATTATCATCAATACAGTGTACTATTACTATTGTTGCCAATGTTTAAATGTAGCAGTACATTTCAATTTTATCTCTGTGCAATCTGTATTTCTGTATTGTACTGTATTTAACCTTATGTATCTCTGTATATATGATTTTCAGCAAAATTGATGATGATGATGATGATGATAATGACTAGAGGCAATGTGTGGGGAATTGAGAATGTCTGATACTGATGAGTTGTTGAGAACAACAATGTTCAGAACAATAAAAATTTTGCAAAAGATGTGAAGGGAGAGCTGGAACTTATAGGTAGGCTGGCATGAAATCATATCACAGACAAAGCTGTAGTATGTATGTTTCTGTGATTGTTTCAAGACAAAGTACAACCTCATGGGAAAGAAAATGCATTATAAGCAGAGAGTAGAGGCCTTGAGTTTGTAGATGATACAGTAATGACTGGAAATAGTGATCTGAAACTGTATAAGCTGGTACATAAAAGAGTTAAACAGCCTTTGCAAGAGGGAAAAGGTGAGAGTAAATGTGAGTATGAGTAATGTAGAGGATAAATGGATACCTGAAGACATTACAATGAATATTAATAAGGATGGTGCATTAATAAAGCTTAGGCAATACTCAGGCAGGTTGTAGATGCAATGGATCTGAATAAGGTATTTACAAGCCATGTCTTTTGTAAGAGATCCATCAACAAGGTAGGCTTAAATATAAATAAAATATATAAAGAAATTTTCACCACCCTTCTTCTGCATAAAATTACTCAACATCCTCTCTTCCACTTAGTCTCTGCATGATCAGTGACCTTGTTAAATGATTAATAATGTAATCTTTACATAAAAACAAAGAAGCCACAGGAGACGCTATCTCACTCATATCCCCTGACAAACATCAGGGTGCTTCGTGGCCGTCTGCCTCCGACGGCTCGATCCCGAACAGTCAGCAGGAGAACGAGACCGCCTCACTCATTCTCTGCTTGCAGATCTAGAGCGGGAATCTCGCCTATATCTCCAAGATGAAGGCTCTCTCAAAACCGAGCTCACTTCCTCTCCATGACGATTAATATCGTCTCCAGCGACCATCGGAGAATTCGGCCTTGATCCTTCATTTAGGCGGACAACGCCTTCCACCAACGTATCAGACGAGGTTGCCAACTCGCGATTTTTCGACCTTTTAACAGGAGCCTTATCATCTTTTCTCCGTATTTTAAACGGTCTTACAGGTGAAACCAGTATCTGTGCTCTATCCTTTGCTGCACTTTTCGCCCCCAGCGCCGATTTCGCCAATGACACTGTAGATTTACTTGACTCTTTATAGTTTCTACTGCAAATCCGCATCGGCCGTTATCCCATCGGCTGTAGACTCACTCGCTCGTTCAGACTCTTGCAAATGGCTTCGCCCACTGGCTTTGAGCTTATCAGCCACTGACTTCTTGCCTTTCTTGCTGACTGGGATGTGACTGTCCGGATTAGTAATTGTACATACATTTTCCCTGCACCTACTACACGTTGGATGAGGATCCATCGACTCCGAAGTTAGGAATCTTGAACAAGGAAAGCCACTGACTCCAGGGCATTTCCTTTGTCTCGTCTTTGAAACAGAAGAAGATCCTGACGGCGATACAAAACACTCCATCTCACCACTTACACACACTTACAGCTCACACCCACACTGAGCACACTCAGTAAAAGAGAATTAATAAGAAAAATGAAATCGAAATGGATAAAAATGGACAAACTAAAACCGGCTTTAAACAGATAGACAGAGAACACGTCATATCTTAAAGGCGGTAGAAAGATAACTGGCGGGTCGGTCATACGACCCTGAGGGCATTCTGGGTATACATGCCCAGTGACCTGGTATAGATGCCAATAGTCCCTGGATCGCACAAGTTAATTTTAATTCTAGTGGTTTCCAGCTTGGCGCTACTTAATCGTAATGTTAAGACCGAAGGTTTGTTTCGTATATGAACAATTAGAAATTATGCTACCTATACTATATTAAAATTTTGCATTATCCTTCCTGGATATCTATTTGGTTATTCTGCTTTTAAAATTAGAAGCAATAAAGTACTGTACACCATAAAAAGTTATAAGAGTTGAAAAACCAAAAGAAACACACTTCACACTTACCTGGAAATGGTCAATGAGGACATCTCTCAGACGAAGAGTCAAGCAAGCAGCTAACTCCTGGAGAAGGCTAGGCTTATTTTCCTGAGATGCTCGAACAACCAAGGGAGGCAGCAAATATCTTATCTGGCTAGTTATGAAGGAGCTAAATTTATTTTTCATCCTGGAAATATAATAAACATGCATCTTCTTAATTTATAAAAAAAAGTACTATACAACTGAAATCTGCACTGCAATATGCTACTTCCAATTGTAAACATCTTCACTTTACATTTAAATTGGCGTAATATTGGACTATCTGAAGCAGATCAATAATTCACTATTAATTAAGAAATAAACATCAGAAAACTTATTAAAAATTATGTTCAACCATGGAAAATAATTCAAAACTATCCAACAACTTACATTACTTTAACTTACTTTAAAAACAGATATAACTTCTTGGTAATACTCAGTTTTAACAGATATACTATAAATCCCAAAACCTCTAACTATGCACATATAAATATCAAGAAAACAACAATAAATTATAACAATTAAAATTTGCTCTAAAAATCTTAGATAAGGTAATTTCTTTACAAGCTGAAAATTATTTTCTTTATTCACATTATCAAAGATTTATGTTCACTTCATCCATCTGTTTGAAATACAATATTTCTCAGCTCACAAAACAATATGGAAAATCAGAAGTTTTTACCAAAATACACCTATCCCAAAAAAGGAATACCTGTATATACATATATAGTAAATTCTCTTGCATCTACAATTTAAGGAACCTGAGCTCTGAAGCATCAACACAACAAGTGCCACTAAAATAGAGAGAGAGAGAGAGAGAGAGAGAGAGAGAGAGAGAGAGAGAGAGAGAGAGAGAGAGAGAGAGAGAGAGAGAGAGAGATATTTACCTCTTTCTATAAAACAAATTTTATTGTGCCCATAATGGACAGTTTTTTTTCCAGACAAACAAACTAACTGTAGGCCCTAATTAAACAATCTGCCAGTTCAAGTACCCTTCTTGCATGTGTATATATTAAGCTGTCATTATACGTACATGGCCTCTTGGGCTCCTTTGTTTTCCCTCTTGTTCTTTCTAATCTTTCAGTTATAGTCTGAAATTCACTGCTACCAGGTACAAAACTTTTTGTTTTTTGTCCATGGCTACTTTTAAACACAAAGATATTATCTTGACTCTTGACTATCAATGGCATGTTCACTATGTTCACTAATGATGAAGCTGGGGAGGACTTTGAGGGCTTCAATACTCACCATTAGGTATCAGTCATGAATGAGTAGAAAAATTGATGATTCAAAACTACTTGAAAGTAGAAATCATTTCGCAGTTGGAAGTGGATTGAAATTCTCTGGTCCCCTTTCATTGAATGATGATGAGATTACTGAATTAGTGTTGGGGAAGATGAGACAGAAAATGCAGACAATGGAGAAGACAATCCACAACTGCAAGTATTGTAAGCCATGAAAGAAAGTTGATACCTGACCACTCATGGTGAAAGCATCATCTTAGCCACTGCAGTCTCCTCGACCTTCCATCTCCCCTACTCAAGAGTCCTCCCCAACTTCACTCCCATCCATATCATCTGCCTCCAATGGATAATGCTAATGGTGGCAATGAGTCAGTTAAATTTAGAAACAAAATTAAAACAAAAACGAAATTATAGTCTAAAATACTATATGAAATTATTTGAATGTTTGGGTAACAGTAAGATTTTATATGTTTAATCAAAGTTATATAAAATGTTGCATTTTGTTAGGTCCAAACGTAAGCCTGGTCGGGCCACCATGAGTGCATATGCATAAACATAAGGTCCATGTGCACATTTGCTTTGCAGTAGAGTGGTCGGCCAACTTCCTGTGCATTTGCTAATCACTCTCTCTCTCTCAATTTTTTAAAGAGAAATGAGAGCAAACACAAAGTAAGTGTGCAGAGTCTATGTCTGTGTCAGCTGTCTAATGCACTATTGGGTGTCTGTCTGCTGTAACATATGGATTTAAGCACTTTTCGCATTATACCGCAAGACTTAGGTGAGCATGGGATAATGTTTGGTTTACGATGTTAGAAATCACTTAATCATAACACTGAAAAATAGGTATTGTTTACTGATAATGAATGATGCAATGCCAGATACCAATGGAATTTGAAAAGGATATCTTTCATGCAACAAGCAAATTTGAATACATAAGCAGCAACTCTGGTCCCAAGGGTCCAGGTTACGAGGGATTTTACTGAACAGTAGATGCCCCCACCATATTGGCAGGGTTGGGGAAGACATGACGTTGAGAGGTTTATGCCCCTAAGTTTGCTAAGCCTTTAAGTTTGAACACTCAGGTGAGGACAACCCTACAACCTTTAATTGGATACAAGAAAAGGTTTTCCTCTTGACATAGGAAGAGAGGGAATTCTACTACATCCCTGAACGACATTTCGAGGGGATGTAGATCCCTCCCACTGCAACAATGAAGGAATACCTTCCATTTTCCCTGTTACAGACCAAGGGAAGAGGGCTTGAGGGGGCTGGCAATGATCAAAGCAACTTCTGAAAAACCTTATTTCTGAGGAATTGCTGGTTAGCCTCCATCCATGAAGATGGAGGGAAGCCACTGCCTGAAGTATCAGGCCATTGTGTTCTTACTTCAGCAGGGTGGGAGTAGGGGGAAGTTGCCTTGAGATCTTGGAAGTGTTGCAGTATCAGCCAAATTGCTCGCATCTCCAAGACACTACTTGTTGTTTACATTTTATTTTGTAAAACCATAATTGCAGCTCACACAAGATCAAAACAAATAAGAACTAAATTCAGTAACAAATTCTGCATATATTTGTTTTAAACATGTAAATTTACTGAGATCAAAGATTAAGTAACTTTTTGGGGTTATATGGTAAATGTGTTTTTTTCTTATATTTCTTTCTACTTTTCTTTGTAAATGTATAACTGACATACTACATAAAAGATAAGAACTAAAACAAACAGCAACCCCTGCGCATATCTATGAGCAAATAAATAAAAAGATGTCATGGGAGGAAGCGAAACACAACATGTCCCCCTTCAAGTCAAGATCACAACTAACTCCTGAACTGCCTACAATCACGATATGAGCCGGTCTCAAAGTTGTCATTAGTGAATATATGGACAATGGAAGTAATGGAACATCTTTACTGCCTGATTCCTCCAAATCAATGACACTTAATACTGATGCGCACCATGAATGAATCCATCCCCCCACCACCAAACACTTGTTATTGCTACTCATATGAGGTTACCTGACCACTAAGGGTTAAGATTAATCATATTACATTTTGTGTCCCTGCATAATCTAATAAATGTTTGCTTTTATGAATAATTATTATTATCCTAATTCTAATTCTTTTTTTTATAAATCTTTTCAATATAAATAAGTTCTCATTCACACTCGTATTTTAATTCTTATACCTTTTTGAGCCATTTGCAGAACTACTCCACTTGAAAATTTCTGCAACATAACTCAACATTACTCCAACTTCTCCTGGTTTGACGATTTCTACCAATACCTGTAAAATAATCAAGCTTTAAATCATACTTATGTAAAATATCACAATCATTTAAAAAATTACTGAAAATTATGGTACGTAAGTACACATTTTATAATAAAGTGGGAATATGGAAATTTTTTCCACCATCAAATAATGAATAAATGATTTATTATATAAAATCATGTTTACAGTATAATTAAAATTCACATGGCCATGAAAATAATCAAAATACAGTACATAGTTGGTAATATGTAAGATAATTTTCTAACAGGTGCATAAAAAAATGAGTGAACTTGTAAAAATCTTAACAAAAATATTGAGGAAATAAATGTTTTTATATAACTACATTACCAATAAGTAGTATTTTTATCTACAACTATAAGTCTAAACAGAACACTCTCAGTGCCTTACCAGATGGATAGCACTAAGTTTTTACAATATAATTAAGTTTTTAAGGAAATGCATTAACCATAAAATAGCCTTCAACTGTGTAGAATACATTCAGGTGAACAAAATAAGCATTTTAAAGACAATTACCTTGTACCAATACTTCGCTAACTCCCAAATCGTTAGATACTCAACTGATATTTATTCTTCAGGGTTGGAGTTCACCACTTGAAAAAGGAAACTTATTAAAGTTTACAATTTATTTTCATTTTTTAATAACTGATCTCTTCTTTTTGTATTTCCTATTATCCCTTATAACTTCTTTCATACGAACACCATATTCTTTGGAAGCTTAATTTCACGTCAATGGCCACTGTAGGCTTGCTTCATATAAACAGGTGTATATCTTCTCTAGTAATACTAATAATAATAATAGCATCAAACACAGATGAGACAGGATACAAATACCTGGGAATAATAAAAGGAAAGGGCATAAAACACCAAAAGATGAAGGACATGGTCAGGAAAAAATACACATATGCAGAGACTTGAGGCAATACTCAAGCCAAAACTCAATGTTGGAAATAAATTATAATGAAAGCCATGAACACATTAGTAGTACCATAATCAGATACAGGCCAGGAGAAGTGGAGTGGATGAAAGGCTGAACTCTGCAGCATAGACCAGAAAACTAGGAAGCACATAATAATACGTACACAAAGCACTACACCCAAGAGTAAATAAAGACAGACTATACATAACACAAAAGGAAGGAGGGAGAGGACTACTAAGCATAGAGCACTGCATCAACATCCAGAGCAGAGCACTGGGGCAATATCTGAAAACCAGTGAAGATGAGTGGCTCAAGAGTGCATGGGAAGAAGGACTGATAAAAAGTAGACGAAGACCCAGAAATATACAGAGACAAGAGAATGACAAAGAGAACTGAGGAATGGCACAACAAACCGATACACAGACAGTACATGAGACAGACTAAAGAACTGGCCAGCAATGAAACATAACAATGGCTATAGAGGGGACAACTCAAGAAGGAAACAGAAGAAAGGCTAACAGCAGCACAAGCTCAAGCCCTAACAACCAGATATGTTAAAAAAAAAATAGATGGAAATAACGTCTCATCCATATGCAGGAAGTGCAATATGAAAAACGAGACCAAAAACCACTAGCAAGCAAATGTCCAGCACTTGCACAGAGCCAGTACAAAAAGAACCATGATTCAGTAGCAAAAGCCCTCCAATGGAGCCTGTGCAAGACATACCAGCTAGCTTGCAGTAATACGTGGTACGAAAACCAACCTGCAGGAGTGATAGAAAACGATCTGTCAAAGATCCTCTGGGACTATGGTTTCAGAATAGATAGGGTGATACATGCCAATAGACCAGACATGATGTTGATTGACAGACTGACAGCATCAAGAAGAAAGTATCACTCATTGACGTTGCAATACCATGGGACACCAGAGTAGATCAGTAAGAAAGAGAAAAAACTGATAAGTATCAAGCCCTGAAAATAGAAATGAGAAGGAAATGGGATATGCCAATGGAAATTGTACCCACAATCATAGAAACACTAGGTACCATCCCGCTAGAAACAGCGCACATAGTCAGAAAAGTGATGGATTCCTAAGGAGGCAAGCATTCTATTAAGATAGTGGGATTCAGCAAGTTTATAATATCATCAGTTACAAGAAAATCCCCACACTATAAAAACCACTCTGTCGAATTGGATGACTGGAATGGGAAAATGAAGTTTTTATGTTAAAACAAAGTTTAATGTATACTTACCTGGCAGGTATATATATAGCTATATTCTCTGTTCCACCTGGCAGAAATTTTCAAAACTCGCGGCAAATGCTAGTAACCTATTAGTAGTTCAGGCAACCACCACCCCGTTACCGTGGCGCTAGCGCTAGGAACCGTTCCCAATTGGGCCAGATTTTCTCTGAACCCTGTCTCCTGAGGGGAGGCGGGTGGGAATTAAATTATTATATATACCTGCCAGGTAAGTATACATTAAACTTTGTTTTAACATAAAAACTTCATTTTAATGTATGACACTTACCTGGCAGGTATATATATAGCTGATTGACACATTTGGAGGTGGGTCAAAGACAGCAACATTATTAGAGTATAAAAATATTATTAAAATATTATTAAAACTCTAGGTTCCTTACCTGCTAAGGTAGCTGACTTCATAGGTCCTGCCTCTAAGCCTGCTTAAACCTTAGGAGCTCTCAACAAGGAAGTGTCCTGTATGTTGAAGAAGCTAAGACTGGAACTGACAACTGGACGTGACCAATGTGTTGACAGAACCGTACAGCCCTCTTATGCCACGGCATTCAAGCTAGTAATAGATCATTTACCTGAACTACACACACACCATCACAAGATAATACTAACAAGACTGATAAAAATACCGAACTTTTCTCAGACCACCAAAAACACAAACACCATCACCTAATAAAATCACTAGCTTAAAACGAAGGTTATGGGGTAGTAACTCCTTTGCCCAATACTGTACCAGAGGACACGTATGGACCTAGCGTCTGACAATTATCAAAGGTTGTCTGAATATCTCTAAGATAATGAGATGCAAATATTGAATTAGTTCTCCAATATGTGGATTCAATAATTTCCTTGAGGGATAAATTCTTTTTAAAAGCTAATGAAGTCACAACTGCCCTGACTTCATGAGCCTTCACTTTCAAAATACCAAAGCTCTGCTCTTGACACAACATATGAGCTTCTCTAATCAACTCTCTCATGAAGAAGGCTAGAGCGTTCTTCGTCATGGGTCTACTGGGGGGGGTCTTTAACTGAACACCACAGAGCATCAGAATTCCCTCTGATATCTCTTGTTCTTTCCATATAAAAACCGCATGCTCTCACTGGGCAGAGAACTCTTTCTTGCTCGTGACCCACTATCTCAGACAGACCCAAAACTTCAAAGGATCTTGGCCAAGGATTAGCTGGATTCTCATTCTTGGCCAAGAAACCTTCTTGGAATGAACACACTGCGTTGCCATGTCTCCATCCCACCTTCTTCGATATGGCCTGAAGCTCACTAGCTCTTTTAGCGGTTGCCAAAGCTACTAAAAAGATAGTTTTCTTAGCAACATCTCTCAGAGAGGATTTCTCTAAGGCTCGAATTTGCTAGAAGTTAAATACTTCAAGACCACATCGAGGTTCCAAGCAGGTGGCCTGCATTGTGGTTGTTTCTTCGTACCAAATGACCTAATCAGATCTCTAAGGTCTAAGTTATTCGAGATGTCTAGATATCTGTGTCTAAACACTGAGGTTAGCATACTTTTATAACCTTTGATTGTCGAAACTGACAAGCCCAATTCCCTTCTCAAGTATAGAAGGAAATCTGCGATTTGGGTCACAGAGGTACTGGATGAAGACACTTTCCTGTTCTTACACCACTTCCGGAAATTCTCCCACTTCGACTGATAAACTGTGATTGTGGAGGTTCTTCTGGCTCTAGCCACTGCACTGGCCACCTCTCTAGAATAATTCCCCTCGCTCTGACAAGACGTTTCGATAGTCTGAAAGCAGTCAGACCCAGAGCGAGGGTATTCTTGTGAAACCTGTCGAAGTGGGGTTGTCTGAGTAAATCTACTCTTAGCGGAAGAGTCCTTGGCATATCTATTGTCCATTCCAGTACCTCTGTGAACCAACTTTGGGCCGGCCAAAACGGGGCTATTAAGGTCATCCTTGTTCCTTGGCTCTCCCTGAACTTCTTCATCACTTTCCCCAGTACCTTGAACGGAGGAAAAGCGTACACATCTAAGTTTGTCCAATCCATCAGGAATGCGTCGACCGCCACTGCTTCCTGGTCTGGAACCGGAGAGCAATAGGTTGGTAACCTTTTTGTTCTGGCTGTCGCAAACAGATCTACTACCGGACGGCCCCACAACTTCCACAGGCTCTGGCAAACCTCCATGTGCAACGTCACTCCGTCGAGAGAAGTTGTTCTCTTCTGCCTCAACAGGTCCGCACTCACATTTTTCTCTCCTTGTATAAACCTGGTGAGCAGCACGACCCTTTCCCTTCCTTTCTTCCGCCCAAAGCAGAACTTCCTTTGCCAGCTTGTAAAGGGGAAAAGAATGAGTCCCTCCTTGTTTGCGGATGTATGCCAGAGCCGTGGTGTTGTCCGAGTTGATCTGCACTGTCTTGTCTCGAATCAACTCTCTGAAGTGCTTCAAGGCCAAGAAAATTGCCATCAGTTCCTTCCTGTTTATGTGCCAACTTGTTTCTTTCTTGCTCCAAAGTCCCGACACCTCTTGAGGTTGCCTAATGTCGCTCCCCAACCCCGCAGTCGACGCGTCGGAAAACAAGACGAGGTCTGGGCTCTTCTGCTGAAGCGACATCCCTCTTGCTAACCTGCCTGGAGTTAGCCACCACTTTAATTCCTCCTTTACTTCGGCAGGAATTAGAACTGGAAGGAATCCGGTTGCAATTTTCTTGGCCATGATCCTCAGGAAAAACTGTAGAGGTCTCATGTACAGTCTTCCTAAAGAAATGAACCTCTCTAGCGAAGAGAGTGTGCCCAGTAGACTCATCCACTCTCTGCTGAGCATCGGTCTTTCTTTAGAAAGTCCTGCACCTTCCGAATGCATTGGGCTTGCCTTTCGGGGGACGGAAAAGCCCGAAAAGTCACTGACGATATCTGAATCCCCAAATAAACTATCTGTTGTTGGGGATTCAATTGAGACTTTCCCATGTTTACCACCAGACCTAGGTCTTTTGCTAAGTTCAATGTTTGATTCAAGTCCTCCAGACATTGACTTCTTGATTGGGATCTTATCAACCAGTCATCCAGATAAAAAGACACTCTGATCCCTCTTAAATGCAACCATCTCGCCACATTGGACATCATCCTCGTGAACACTTGGGGGGCTGTGCAAAGGCCGAAGCACAGGGCCTTGAACTGAAAGACCCTGTCCTGAATCACAAACCTTAAATACTTCCTGCTTCCTGGATGAATCGGAATATGAAAGTATGCGTTCTTGTAACTCCAGGGTCACCATTCCAGTCCCCTGGACGTACCGCTGCCAGTACTGAATCGTTCGTCTACCATAGTGAACTTGGTCTTTTCTACGAAAAGATTCAGTTGACTTACGTCCAGAAACTGACCTCCAACCTCCCGAGGACTTTGCAACCAGGAACAACCGGTTGTAAAATCCCGGAGATTCGTGATCCAGAACAGGCTCTATGGCTCCTTTCTCTAGCATGGAAGCTACTTGCTCCCACAGAGCCGCTTTCTTCACTAAATCGTTGTAATTTCCCGAGGGCTCTCGGAGATGTTGCGAGAGGAGGTCTCTTCAAGAAAGGAATCTGTTTACCCTTCCCGAGCTACGTTGACAGCCCAGGGATCTGCCTTCATGTTCTGCCAAACTTCCCAAAAACCTTGAAGTCTGGCTCCCACTGTCGTCTGGAGGACTGAAATCTCATTCTTTAGAGGTGGTCTTGGCTCCTCTTTTAGTGGGTACTCTCTTACCCCTAAAGGCGGGTCGAGCGAATGTTCTGCCTCGAAAGGGCTGTTGCGAAGGCCTAGTTTCCTTTGGAGTTTTCTTAACCAAACTTGGATGGTAAGAACTTCTTAACTGAAGACGAGAGAAGATCTTGAGTGGCCTTCTGAAAGGGAGAGAGCTATATCCCTAATCACCTCTGAAGGAAACAGCTGTTTCGAAAGGGGAGAGAACAGCAACTCCGATTTCTGAGAGTTAGAAACTCCTTTTGAAGCGAAAGAACACAACAGCGATCTCTTCTTTAGTACTCCTGCTGTGAACAAAGAAGCCAGTTCATTCGTTCCGTCTCTCAGAGCCTTGTCCATGCAGGACATAATGCTCTTAGCTGTTTCTATATCCTGCGAATCCTCTTCTTCTAGGGAGTTCGCCAGTGCTCCCAAAGACCAATCCAGGAAATTGAAGACTTCGAAAGTCCTAAAAATCCCTTTAAAAAGATGGTCAAACTCTGAAGACGTCCACCAGACCTTAGCAGACTGTAACGCCTGTCGGCGTGAGCTGTCTACTATACTGGAGAAGTCCCCATGGGAGGGAGGCAGGTACTCCCAGGCCTAGACTTTCTCCAGTAGCGTACCATACTCCTGACTTCGATGCTAACTTAGCTGGTGGAAAAGCAAAAGAGTATTTTCCCGCTTCTTTCTTATCCTTCATCCAGTCATTCACACGTTGAAGGGCCTTCTTCGCCGAAATTGACAGAGTCATCTTAAGGAAAGAGGACTTCTTTGGAGTCCTAGTCTTGGAAAACTGTGATAAGGGAGATAAAGGAGCTGTCGGTTTGAATTCCCCTTCAAAAATAGAAAGAAGACGTGAAGTCAGAACCTTATAATCTGAAGAAGGTTCCGTATTCTTTTCCTCAACTAATTCCAATTCCTCTTCTGCTGAAGAAATGTCTTGCAAATCACTGTCGTGTTGACGCTTCGCTGACGGAATAACGTCCTGCCGCCTGCGTCCTGCGGCTAACGAAGAATCGGCGTCCTGCCGCCTCTCGATGTCCTGCCGCCTGCGTCCTGCGTCCATCGTAGACACGTCTGCTTCCTGTCGCCTGCGTCTTGCGTCCACAATTGATCCCGAGTCCTGACGTTTGCGTCCTGCTTCTTCCGAAACCATTTTCTTCTTCCTGCGTTCTGCGTCCTGAATAACCAAGCGATCGCCTGTCCTCGTAGCGCCAGTGCGCCCTGAGTCCTCGGCGAACGCGTCCTTGTCTTCCCTCTTAGAAGACTTAACGGGAAGGAAATCGTCCTTCCGCCTCGAAGATGCCTGCACAGGCGCATCCCAAGACTTCACAAGAACTGCCAGCTTGGACTGCATTTCCCTTAAGAAACCCTTCGTACTATCTTCCTGAATGGTAGAGGACGAAGGAGGAGAATTACGAGCGGGTACTGCGACGTAACGGAGAGCGATCTTGTACTCTACCCGACGGAGAAAGACGAGGGGAAGATACACAAGAAGATGGAGGAGAGTCTCTCATCGAAATCCAAGGACGAGACAGACGTACTGAGTCCTCTTTAGCACGAAAAATCCTTTTCCTCTTGATCGGAACTGCGTCCCCGTCTTCCGAGGAGGACAACACCTCAGGACTACTCCAAGCCTCACGATCTTGAGCATGTCTCTCGAGAGCCATTGATGTCCTGAAAGTCCTCTTGAGGGGGCGAGACACAACTGCATACCGACGTTCCCGCTCGGAAGTCGAACCATCCGAGGACGCACACTTCCCAGTTACGCCTTTCTGCGGCGAACTGCAACAGCCTGGGAACTTGCAACAGGACTGTTCGAAGGGACGCCTGACCGCGACAAAACCTCTCTCGCCTCCCTTCGACTATCGACATGCCTTCTCCCTATGGGTCTGGGAGCTTGACTTTATCCGTAAGTCGCTGTATCTGGTCGCCCATGGACGCAAGGGCAGCAAACACCTTCACAATATGTGTATCGTTCGCCTCCTCCGATACAGCAGCGGGCGCAGGAGATACCTGGGGAGAAGGAACTACCAATTCTACGTTAGAAGGAGCTGGAGAGGAAATACATTCACTCCTTTTACTAGAAGAATTCGACTTCTCACTACGAGAAACAGATCTCCTTACACGATCTTTCTCAAGCCTCTCAACATATTTCATAAATATCTTCCATTCCTTCTCTGATAAATTCTCACATTCAAAGCACCTATTCTCCCAAGTACACACATTCTCTCTACACTTCTTACAAATGGTATGAGGGTCGACCGAAGCTTTCGGCAACCTTACCTTACACCCCTCTTTTACACAAACTCTAAACATACTTCCAGTATCAGACATCTTTAAAGAACAATCCAAAGCGAATGCCAAGCTAACGTTTCCGAGTACAATACCAAAGATCCATGAAAAGTCAGCAACGAGAATGAAAATCCTAGCAGGGAACCACCAACAATGTTGCCGGTTCGGCTGGCAGAGAAAATCTGGCCCAATTGGGAACGGTTCCTAGCGCTAGCGCCACGGTAACGGGGTGGTGGTTGCCTGAACTACTAATAGGTTACTAGCGTTTGCCGCGAGTTTTGAAAATTTCTGCCAGGGTGGAACAGAGAATATAGCTATATATATACCTGCCAGGTAAGTGTCATACATTAAAAATAAAATTAATATAATAATAACCCATCAACCACAAAATAGTCTGAATCCCATTTAGAAGGACTGAAGGAGATGCAAGAAATGAAGTGGTAACTGCCAAAAGTCCACTCTCAGGAACAAAACAATAGGGATTATCGGGGGTAAATAAAAAAGGAGTGCTGCCACAAGTACATTTAGTAATGGAAGAATCTCCTGAAGATGGGCAATTCCAGACAAACCCAGATGAATCCAAGAAATAAAAAGGTAGCTACCAGAAGTTCAGTCCCTGGAATGAAAAATGGAATTGGCACATGTTTTTCCATGAGTGACAACTTTGCAACTGAAAAATCTCCTGAAGATGGGTAATTTCATAAGAAACTAAAGAAGGCCCCTCATCAAGCACAAGAGGCATAAAGGCTGGTACTCCAGGATATGCACAATAACCCAGACCACCTACAAATGAATCAAGAGGATGAGTACGATGACTGATTTAACACCATTCCCACTCAAAGTATAAAGATTGCCACAACAAAGGGTACCAACAAATACAAATCCAGTGTTTTTTACAACTTCAAAGACAAAACTTGGTAAAGGTGTTCTGGTAATACAAGGTGACAGTCCTATGGATGGCAGAGAGCTCCCAACTGTGCCTAAAAGCCAGGAAGGATGAAAGAGCATGGACTCCATGAGCCCTAATCTTGAGCGAGGAAAGGTCCACTTGTGATTTGGTGAATAATCCCAAACAATTACTTGTTGTAGCCCATAAGAAGCAAAACTTTTAGATAAAAGCCAATCCAGTTGATAAGTAAGCAGAAACAGATGAGAAAGAAGGGCAGACTCCATACACACAAGAGAGGTACTAAGAACCTTGATAGGACACAAAAAACTGTCCTCTTGAGCTGTGGAAGGCAGAACAGGGATAGCAAATGGAGAGAAATTACAAATTTTTAATAAATTTGTATTTTTCATTGCTAACAAACCTGAGGTCTTAACAATAGGATAATCTTCTAGTGCCAGCTGGAAACCAGTTAAAACAATCAAAGATTGTAAAGCAAGGAATCTGTGACATCTGGCAACTCATGGGTACACACAGTGGATGCTAGTCACTGACCAGGCTTGGAACCTTGTGATGCACAAGTCTTTCTTTAACTGCCTTGGAGAGTGGTCTTTCGCTTTGCTCTCCTTTCCCCAAGCCAGTTTTTTTATCTATGCCTGTGTTTTGATTCACATTTATTCAGCCCAGAAGTTTCGTGGTTGTCAACATTTTTAGACGGCCTTCCTTGATTCCCGTGTTGACTTTCCATTGGGGCAGATGCAAATTGCAATAGTTGTGCCTTTTCCTCTGCTTCGTCATCGGTTGTGTTATGAGTATGCTGATCAGTCTCCAAAGAGGAGAGAGGACCCAGCTACTTTTTGTTCTTTAGCATTTTAATTTTGTTATATTGAAAATAATTTGAAAACATTTGTATTATGACAATGTTTTATGTATCTTTGGTTTTATGTATCTTTGACATTATCTATCTACACATTTTTTGGGAGAACTATCCCTCCTAAAAGACTGAATCTTAGTTCATATCTTAGGATCTTGTAAGCAGAAGATAAAAGGCACGCCTGCCATGTGTGTCAAGTGTACTGAACCAGAGCTTAGTGTATATTATAAAGAAGTAAAATGTATAGAGATAATCATCCATCCCCTCACACATCTGTGATGTGTACATCATGGAAAAATAAATGCAGACATAAAAAGTACTGAATCCGTCACATTTACAGAAGCTAAACAGGTCCTAGATTGTATGTTCAATAATTAAACATACACCAGGAAATACCATTTGTTGCCTGCCTAGTGTGATTTTCTAAGTGTCTACTCCACAACTTACGAGTTTGTACAAATGGAATCTTCAATATGTAAAGCTTTTTCTTACAAACAGCACCATGTTACTGTTTTCTTTGATCTTGGTGAAACCTATGTCTCAACATGGAGATATGCCATTCTGAGGGTTCTTTATGAGTCTGAAGCTTTAACTACAATAAGTGTAAATTTTGACTCACACCAAACTTTTGAGAAACATCACACATGAAATTTAGGTATTGTTTGTAAGGCTTATATAAGTGATAAAATCAATGCAACCTGTTTTAGGTTATTTGTACTTCCTTGCCTGAAATACTGTTCTCCAGCGTGAATGTACCCTTCTGTCAGAGATTTATCTCTTTTATATAGAGCGGTTCGTGGTGGTAAGTTTCCGTTTCATAATAGTACTACCAGTTATGACTCGCTCTTGCTTGTCACTATTTGAAAAGTTATATTTTAACAGAGACCTTTCACATTCACAATTGATCCCTCATCCCCTTTATCTGCCGAGAGCAACCAGATTCCACTGAACAGCAGCACCAGTATGCAGTAAATGTGCGATGCTGCCCAACATTACAGTTCCAGTTCCAAAGGTCCTTTATTCCTCACACCACTGGACTGTGGAACAGCCTCCCAAAGGATGTCCTGCAGTTGTAACTTCAGAAGTTGAAGCAAAAATGCAATGCATTACTAACCTGATAGTATTCTTCATGGTTTTTATTACATTTTTATCTATTTACCTATTTATAAGTTTTTCTTTTTTAATGAGCGGGATCTCTTCTTTCTGTATTTCCTTTTACTTCCTCTTACTTTTTCCTAATGAACACCACATTCTTTGGAAGCTTGAATTTCAAGTCAGTGGCCCTTCTGGTCTTGTTCTATATGAAAAGGTTTCATCTACTGAATACTGATAATAACCTGAGATGCCATTTGCCTCTTTTTATCAAGACACTTTTATTTAAATAAATTCAAGTTGAAGCAACAATGTGATGTATTACACCAAGGAGTACCACAAATTCTAAGTGTATCCTTATTTGCCTTAGCAATAAATGGAGTATCTAAAATAATTCCCTCAGATATACGTAACACATTCTTGCTGTTGATGAATTTTCCATATCTTTGGATGGCAGTGGTGGAATGACGTCTTCAACTCTGCATTGATAATATAGTAAAGTGGGCTGCAATGAATGGTTTTAGGTTTTCTGTTAGTAAAACAGTTACCATGCACCTTTGTCATAAAAGAGGAGTTCACCTGATCCAGATGTGTTCATACATGGGCAAAGAATTCAAGCATTGCTGAAACAAGGTTTCTTGGGTTGGTTGTTGATAACAAGCCGACTTGGATTCCACATCTGAAATATATTAAGGCAAAATGCTTGAAACCAATAATGGTCTACAATTTCTGTCCATACTTTATGGGATGCGAACCCGAACTCAGATGTTAAGACTATACAAAGCTACAGTCTTCAAAATTAACTTATTAATGTGTAGTTTATTTGTTTGTATAGTGTTTTTATACTGTATGGAACCAGTGGTTATCAGCAACGGGACCAACAGCTTTACGTGGCTTCCGAACCACGTCGAGAGTGAACTTCTATCATCAGAAATACACATCTCTGACCCTTCAATGGAATGCCTGAGAATCGAACTCGCGGCCACCGAGGTGGCATGCCAACACCATACCGACCATGCCACTGAGGTGCTTATGAATGTGTAGTGTACAGCTTATCAAAACTCAATAGCCTTAAAATGCTACATTCAATTCATCATGCAGGAATAAGACTGGCTACAGGAGCATTTAAGACATCTCCCACTGAAAGCATGCTTGTGAATGCTGCTGAGGGGCCTCTGGATCTACATTATCATCATCTGCTGGTTCGGAGCTGTTGCAGATTTCAGAGGCTCCCTAAATCCTTGACCAGTATTTGTATCAGAAATGAAAGGCATTGACATCTTAATGAAAATCACACTAAGTAACCCCAACCATTTGCTTTTAGAACTGACTGTGTTATCATTCAATTAAAACGTCCCAAGGATAAAAACTTTACGAGCTAGATGTTCAATTAGCTTCCCTGGAACCTTCAAGAGGTCAAATGCTGTAGATATTTTAAGTCAATGAAAGCAGAAATGTCCAATGAAACAATATGAGCAATATTTTAAGATCATTCCTCCCAACACAAACTATGTTGCAGTTTTCACAGAATGCTCCAAGTCAATGATATTGTCGGGTTAAGAGTGATGTTTCCTGATGTAAAAAGAACTGGAAGATTTCATTTGTTGCATCTATTTTTACAGTAGAGCTGTATTCAGTTTTCAAGGACTTAAAGGAAATTTTAACTCTCAATGGAAATTGTTTTACTATATATTGTTACTCAAATGCTCTTCAGTCTTTAAAATATTTTAACTGTCTACATATAAATTTGTTAATCTTCCGTTTACAGGTCCTGATGTTTAGAGATACTGGAATGGCTGCTATTAGTGAAAAGAAGAGGTAAAGAAGTAAAGTTTTGCTGGGTTCCTTCCCATGTTGGGGTGGTTGGGAACAAACAAGACAACCAACTTGCTGAGTCAGCAGTAACCTCTCCAGAACCCAGACACCTACTACCGATAACTGAAAACAATAGCGCTGATCCTCATTTCTCGGCATCAATAACCGGAGATCGGCACCGCTGTCTAGTGGGAATCAGCATTGATAAGGAGATATCGGCATCGGAAATCCAGTTATCGCCGTCACTAGACAAGTGCCGTAAAACCCAATTGCCAATAACCGAGGCCACCTATAACTGAGGACTGCCTGTACTGTATGATGCCTAACAAAAAATAGCCCTACTTGTAACTGAATTGTTCTAACCTCAAAATGGCAAATTTTTAATCAATTTGTATTTTTCATAGCTTACAAACCTGAGGTCTTAACAATAGGATAATCTTCTAGTGCCAGCTGGAAACCGGTTAAAAACAATAAAAAATTGTAAAGCAAGGAATCTGTGGCATCTGGCAACACATATGTATACGAGGTGAAGCTGGTTAACAACCAAGCTTGGGACCTTAAGACACATCAGTCTTTCTTTGACCGCCTTGGAGAGTAGCCGCATTGCGCTCTTCTTCCCAAGTCGGTTGCTTCGTTTGCCCGTTATTTCTTTACATTTTTTAGTGTGTCCATCCTTTTGATCATGGATTCCTCCAAGAGTTCCAAGCCCTGTCAATGTATGTTCCAGGTTTTCGGTTTCTTCTGTTACAAATCCCCATTCAACTTAATAAAAAGGCATCTTATAGAGGGCTCCATCTGGACTAAAACATGAGGTGGAAAGCAATGCCCAGAGGCCACACTGACCAGCTGAAAGATGATTGTTACATTTTAAAACACCACATAAGAAAAATATTAATCGTCTTTTCTATTATCTTACTAATACATCATGTTAGAGCTATGAATTGATAGCTTGAAGCCAACAAGCAGCTTTTTCTTCGTTTTATATATTAAAGTTTACTCACATTTTCCAAAACACAAGGATAAATGTGTTCTATGAAAATTCTATTTAATATGATATTGTTAAGATACAATAAAGTTTGTTCATACTTACCTGGCAGATATATATATAGCTGTATTCTCTGAAGTCCGACAGAATTTCTAAAAACTTACGACACACGTAGTGGGAGTAGGGTGGTTAGTACCCATTCCCGCCGCTGGGAGGCGGGTGTCAGGAACCATTCCCATTTTCTATCAGATTTCTATCTCCACTGTCTCCTGAGGGGAGGTGGGTGGGTACTAAAAATATATATATCTGCCAGGTAAGTATGAACAAACTTTATTGTATCTTAACAATATCATTTTGTTCATGAAACTTACCTGTCAGATATATATATAGCTGAATCCCACCTTTGGCAGTGGGAGAGACAGAAAAAGGATTTTAGGAAACATATAAATGTAGATGATAGACATCTTGGTTCCTTACCTGTTAGCATAGCTGACTTCGTGATTACTGCCACCCAAGCCTGCATCTGCTTCACTAGAGTTACCAACAAGGTAGAGACCTGTGTAGTTGGTGCGCTCTATAGATAATCTGTCAACGGGGACGAGACCACAATGTGACTAGACCATGACCATACTTCTGAGGACAACGAGGCAAAAACCACCACCTAAGTAGCCTAACAAAATACTCCCATATACAAAAGGCTAAAAGAAGGGACGACCGTATTCGGCGGCCGACCCTACAACCATAAACATTACAATCATTAAAAAAACTCACCTACCCTTTTCTATGGGAAAGGATGAGTGCTACCTCCTGCCCCCAAGATAGTGTCTGCGGCAACGTATGGTCCAAGAGAGTAACAGTTTTCATATGTCGTTCTGACCTCCCGTAAATAGTGCGAGGCGAACACCGAGTTACTTCTCCAAAAATGTGGCACTTAAAATATCTTTGAGAGCCATATTTTTCTGAAAGGCTATAGAAGTCGAAATAGCCCTTACTTCGTGAGCGTTAACTTTTAAGAGTTTAAAGTCACTGTCTTTACAATTGGAGTGCGCCTCCTTAATGGTGTTCCTTAAAAAGAATGCCATTGCATTCTTGGACATGGGCATATTAGGTCTCTTGACCGAACACCATAAGTTCTCCGCAGAACCTCTACACTCCTTTATCCTACGAAGATATTCTATAAGAGCCCTGACCGGACACAGGACTCTTTCTGGCTCTGACCAATGATTTCTGCCATACCTTGATTTCAAACGTTTTAGGCCAAGGATTGGAAGGGTTTTCATTCTTAGCCAGGAATGACATACCCAAAGAGCAGACCGCATTATGCCCTTTGAAGCCGACGTGTTTACTAATAGCCTGTATCTCGCTAACTCTCTTCGCCGTCGCCAGAGCAGTTAGGAATACAGTCTTCTTCGTCAAATCTCGCAAAGAGGCAGAGTAAAGGGGTTCAAAGCGGCTTGACATTAAAAACTTGAGAACCACGCCCAGATTCCACGAAGGTAACTTCGGTAGCGGTACCTTGGTGGTCTCAAAAGATCTCAGTAGATCATGTAGATCCTTGTTATTAGCAAGGTCAAGACCTCTATGTCGAAAAACTACAGATAAGACACTTCTGTAGCCTTTAATGGTTGACACTGCAAGCTTCAAATCTCGTCTGAGATAGAGAAGGAAGTCGGCGATCTGGCTCACAGAGGTCGTGGTGGAGGAAACTCCTTTCTTTTTACACCAGCTCCTAAAAGCTGCCCACTTCGATTGGTAAACCGCAATTGAAGAAAGTCTCCTCGCGGTGGCGATAGCTTTAGCCACAGGTTTTTGAAAAACCTCTCGCTCTGGCCAACTTCTGGATAGTCCTGCAAGCGCAGTCAGACTCAGAGCTGGAGAGGTTTTTGTGGTACCTCTCGAAGTGGGGCTGTTTGAGTAGATCTCTCCTTAACAGAAGAGATCTCGGAAAGTCCACCAGGTAGGACATCACCTCTGTGAACCAGATCGCTGCGGGCCAAAAGGGGGCGATTAACGTCAACCTCGTCCCCTCCGAAGCTGTGAACTTTCTCATCACTTCTCCCAGAATCTTGAAGGGGGGAAATGCGTAGAGATCTAGGCCCGTCCAATCCCATAACAGGGCGTCCACTGCTACTGCCCCCGGATCGAGAACCGGGGAGCAGTAAAGAGGAAGTCTCGCCGTCCTTGCGGTTGCAAAAACGTCCACCAAAGGGCGTCCCCAAAGACCCCACAGTTCCTGGCATACGTCCTGATTGAGGGTCCACTCTGTCGGCAGCAACTGTCCTTGTCGACTGAGGAGATCCGCACGGACGTTCTCGACTCCGGCAATGAACCTTGTCAAGATCGTGATCTCTCTCGCCTTTGCCCAAAGCAGAATTTCTTTCGCATGAGCGAAAGAACAGGGAGCGAGAGTGAGTTCCTCCTTGTTTCTTCAAGTATGCCAGGGCTGTGGATTGTCCGAGTTGACTTGGACTACTCGACGGGAGACTTGTCCTGAAAGAACTGGAGCGCTAACTGAACCGCTGCCAGCTCCTTGAAGTTGATATGCCAGGCTACCTGTTCCCCTCTCCAGGTGCCTGACACTTCCTCCCCCCCTAGTGTTGCTCCCCACCCCGTGGATGACGCGTCGGAGAACAACACTAGGTCGGGGTTCCGAAGCTTGAGGGATATGCCCTCTGATAGCTTTAACGGATCGAGCCACCATCTTAGATGGCTCTTTACCTCTTCTGAGATGATTAAGATCATGTCGAAGTTGTCCTTCTCTGTCCAGTTGTCCAACAGGAAGAACTGAAGAGGTCGGAGGTGTAGCCTCCCCAGAGAAACAAACTTCTCCAGCGAGGAAATGGTCCCCAGCAGACTCATCCATTCCCTCACCGAGCATGAATCCTTCCCTAGAAAGGCTGACACTTTCTCTATGCCTTGTTGCTGACGTTCCTGGGACGGAAAAGCCCGAAAAGCCACTGAATCCATCTGAATCCCCAGATACACGATGGACTGTGTTGGGGTCAGATGTGACTTTTCGAAGTTCACCAGAAGTCCCAGGGACGCCGCTAAAGACAGTCGTTTGCAGGTCCTTCAGGCACCGGGTCTGCGAAGAAGCTCGTATGAGCCAGTCGTCCAGATAGAGCGAGATCCTGATGTTGGAAAGATGGAGCCACCTCGCCACATTCTTCATTAAGATGGTGAACACAAATGGGGCCGTACTCAGACCGAAACAAAGAGCCCTGAACTGAAACACCTTTCCTTTTAGGACGAACCGAAGGTACTTCATAGACTGGGGGTGTATCGGGACGTGAAAGTATGCATCCTGAAGATCGAGTGATACCATCCAATCTCCCGGTCTTAAGGCCCCTAGAACTGACTGAGGTGTCTCCATCTTGAACTTCTACTTTTCTATGAAGAGGTTCAGACGACTTACATCCAAGACTGGCCGCCACCCTCCCGAGTGTTTCGGAACAAGAAACAATCTGTTGTAAAATCCTGGCGTAGCCAGGTCTAAGACCTGTTCCACTGCTCGTTTCTCGAGTATCTGCTCGAGCAGATCGAAAAGTATCTTCTGTTTTTCTTGAGGATACGACGGGGACAAGTCCCTGGGAGTGGAAGTCAGAGGGGGAGGCCTTACGAAAGGAATCTTGTACCCCTTCTCTATGATATTGAGAGACCAGGTGTCTGCCTCTTTCTCTCCAGGCTCCTCCAAACAACTGAAGCCTGGCTCCTACCGGTGACTGAAGTAATGCACTCTCACTTCTTGCCCCTGGACTTAGCCGGGGCTCTACCTCTAGGAAGACTCCTTCCTCGGGGTAAAGATCTAGCTGAAGATCCTCCACGAAAGGGCTTCTGCTTCCTAATAGACTGGACTCCTGAAGACATGGAAGGGACAGCAGGACGTCTCGACGACTGAGCCAAAAGGTCTTGAGTGGCTTTCTCCTGAAGACTTACTGCCAGATCCTTCACCATAGCCTGGGGGAAGAGATGACTCGAGAAGGGCGCATACAAAAGTTCTGTCTTCTGTGAGGGAGAGACAGACTTAGCCGCAAAATTGCAATAAAGCGATCTTTTCTTCAACACGCCTGCTGAAAAATGAGAGGCTAACTCCTCTGAGCCATCCCTGACGGCCTTGTCCATGCATGACAATACACTGGACAGCTCCCCCAAGCTGATCGAATCTGGCTTACGAGACTGGTTGTCTAACACACCAAGACACCAGTCCAAAAAGTTAAAAACTTCCAAGGACCTATAAAGACCCTTCAACAGATGGTCAAGTTCGGAAGTCGTCCACGACACTTTCGCTGAGGCTAAAAGAGCTCTCCTTGAGGCATCCACACACTGGCGAAATCTCCTTGTGCTGACGTCGGAACCTTCAATCCTAACTCCTCACCGGTTTCATACCACATCCCTGCCTTACCGCTAAGCCTAGACGGAGGCAGGGCGAAAGTGGTGCTTCCCTTAGCTTTTCTAGTCTCCATCCAGGCGTTAACCTTACGGAAAGCCCTCTTGGTAGACAACGTCGTCTTCATTTTCACAAACCCTGGTGTTTTCTTAGCTTTCGACGACGAAAACTGCGATGGAGGAGAAGGAGCAGAAGGAAGGAAGGTATCTCCAAATGAATCCCGGAGCAGCCGAGCCAAAACTTGGTAGTCTGAAGAAGACGACGTCGAGGGTTGTTCTTCGTCAACATCCTCAGAAGAACAGCTTAATTCCCCTTCTTCCTTACCCGAGTGAAACTCCGAAGAAAGAGGCAGAAGTCCTTTTGCTCCAAGTCTCATATCAGAATGATGGCGAGAAGAAGAGGGTAGTGTACCCTTAACAGAATCCTTAACAGTCACAGGATCAGCAATCACAACTTGAGTAGAACGCGAAGTTGAAGGAAGACGTGTAGCGTCAGCCAAAGACTCGGGAACAATGTCCGATCGAGAGCGAACTTCCATATTCTCGTCCAAAGAGCTCTTACGACAATGTCTACTAGCGTCCATCGGCGCGTCCAGCCTAGCGTCCCTCCGAGCGTCCAACGAAGCGTCCAAATCAGCGTCCAACTGAGCGTCCAACGAAGCGTCCAAAGAAGCGTCGAGCGGAGCGTCTCTCCTAGCGTCCCGCGAAGCGTCCCTACGAACGTCCCGCGAAGAAACAGGGACTGACACTTGACGAGCGTCCTGTTGAGCGTCAACACAAGCATGACGAAGCGGAGCAGAACGTACTAAAGTTCGTCCATCAGGAACTAAAACATTGTCATCAGAAACGTCGATGTCGGAACGCCGAGCGTCCTTACATTGAGAAGAGAGGGCAAAACGAAGAAACCTCTCTCTCTCCTGACGTTTACCGCCACCTCTAGACGAACGCTGGGGAGCAGAACGAAGCCTAGAGGGCAAAATACCAGGAGACGAGGACGAAAGAGGAGCAGGTGGAGAAGACTGTCTTGTTCTCTTGATCGGAAGTCTGTCGTCTTTCTTGCGACGAGGAACCGTATCCTTCTGCTTAAGTAAAGCGTCCAGTTGCCGTTGCATAGCAAGGATTATCTCAGTCTGAGAAGTCTCCTTACGAGGAGACGAGCTGTGCCTGTGAGAAGGTGAGGGGCGAGGGGACGCCTTCTTCCTTCTCCCAGGAACAGCCTTGGCTCTAGAGCGACTAGGGCGCTCGAAGGCGTCATCATCCGATGACGTCCTAGACTTCTTCTGGGGCGGAAAGGCTACGCTTTCCAGAGAAGAATTCCAATCAGACATAGCATGACGTGAAGTGTCTCGATCTTGAAGAGTCCTCTTCAAAGGCCGCGAATCCGGACGAGATTCCCACCCCTTGCGCGAGGAGGACGCGTCGGAAGACGAAAAACAATCTCTCTGGATACGTGCTCGAGCACGCTCCTTAGCAGCCTGGGAAGTGTCCACAGGAACTGCTGAAGGGACGTCAGATCGGTGGGGGATCCCCGTAACCCTCCTTCGGCCTTCGAACATCCCGCCCTCCCCCTGAGTCCTGGGAGTCCGGCAGAGGTCCCAGCCTAGAGGCGCTATAGGGCCGATCTGACGCCCCCTCCACTTCACTAGGGGCACTATCACTGCACTAAGTTTGCCTGTTTTCAAGGGCAAGTACTTTAGATTCGAGCGTTTTCAATGAATCCAGAATAAGTGAAAGGGCATTACCCTCCGCAGATACCACTTGAGGGCCCGAAGGCAACACTACGGGGTTAGGAGACACAAAATCTAAAGGAGGGTTAGAAGGGGTTACATTAAGACCCTGTCTGCTACCCGATTTACTCCTGGAGGAAGACCTCCTGATCCTGTCACGCTCTAATTTATTTACGTAGGATTCATACGTCTTCCATTTGTAAATCATCCAACCTTTCGCCACCGATTACAGCGAAAATCATACTTTACAAACTTGCCCCCTACAACCTTTACACAATGTGTGAGGATCAACCAAGGCTTTTGGTAGCCTCACCTTGCATTCAACTTTCAAACACACCCTGGCGCTAGCCGAACTAGATCCAGACATATTTAAGGAAAAAACCAAGCCAAATTCAAAACAATCCACAGTCACGTATGCCAAGCTATCGATCCAAAACAAAAAAACCAAAAAGTCAAGAGGATACTCAAGCCAATGAAAAGTTTTCCAAAATCCTGAGGCGGAGGTGTGTAAACAGATGTTTACGACACTGGCGACAGAAGAAATCTGATAGAAAATGGGAATGGTTCCTGACACCCGCCTCCCAGCGGCGGGAATGGGTACTAACCACCCTACTCCCACTACGTGTGTCGTAAGTTTTTAGAAATTCTGTCGGACTTCAGAGAATACAGCTATATATATATCTGACAGGTAAGTTTCATGAACAAAATATATAATACTGTACTAGAGATAAAAACTTTGCAGCACAACAAGCATGCCTTTTCATGGCTTATGGATGTTTCTGTCATTTGGGCTAGGTTCTGAATCTATTAAATTTACCATGACCATTTTAAATTCTCTCATGTTAAAGAGCAATTTATATAGTTCCTCCCTGTATGGAGTGAAATTGACTCATTTTTGCTTTTCTCTGCTCTCAGCATGAGTGAGCCTCATATATTCCGAATTCCCTAATACATCAGCCAATGTGTCAGCAACCACCTTGGGTACAGCAAATTTTACATCATCAATTTTAAGTAGGCCTACTAGAGGTTTCCATGGTACATATTTACCAGCTATCTTGCTAAGTTTTTTCCCTAACAAAGTGAGAGGGGTTTATGCAACTAATAAAAACAAAATACACTAGCAACATTAATGTGATTTCTTAACTTCTGGATTGCAAGCATTCTATTAAGATAGTGGGATTCAGCAAGTTTATAATATCATCAGTTACAAGAAAATCCCCAGTAACTGCATTAATGGAGCATTGTCTGTTTAATTAGGTCAGTCTACTCTTTAAAATTCCACCTGAGCAGTCTCTAGCTAGGACTGCTTTAGTTAGTGACACCAATAACTATTGGGAAGTGATCACTGGTATAATGGTCATCCTGCATTTCCAAACTGAAAACCAATAATTTCATTTTAAAGCAAATGGAAAGATCAAATGCTGATAAAGCACCTCAAGCCGCTGTAGATTCCTCAGGTCCATGACCCAATTTCTAAATTCTTTATTATGGTATCTCTTATTACATCAATTCAGATCAGTTATAGAGAAAGAAGCAATTATAAGAGACTAAAAAACTACAGTGGATCACCCATATTCAAGGGGGATGCATAGCAAACAACCTACCCCCCCTCCCCAAATAGCTAGAATCAGCGAATACTTAGAACCCCTATAAAAAACATTTAAAACTGCCTGTTTTGTTAATTCAAACTCAAGAAATACCCACTGAAAAAGCTTATACCTGTCTTTTTTTAACTTTTATCACAGAAAGAGCATTTAATCATAAAATTGATATGAAAATTCAGTAATCTATGGATATTTCTCACAGAAAATTACCATGAATACAAGAATTTCCCACGAATAATGGGTATATAAAGTCCATCGGGAAATCAGTGAGTATGTGAGTCCGCGAAACTAGTCCACGAATAGCGGTGGTCGACTGTATGTACAAACTGAACATAGGTGATGCAGCAGTCACATTCAACTCCATTGTTTAAAAGTTTTCTACCTACAAATGATAACAATTTCTTTGTTTTTATCAGAGTTCAGCCTCATACTGTATTGTTACACCACTGTCTTAATTGCTTCATATGTAGCAATAACATATAGATACATATACAAGCAGTCCCTGGTTATTGGTGGGGGTGGTTTCCGTTCCTAACAGTCACGATAAGATAATAGTGCCGATCCCTGGTATCTGCACCACTATTCAAATGGGGATCGGTGCCAACAACAAGGGATCGGTGCTGCTAAGCCAGGATCGGCGCAAACCAGTTATCCAGTTATCATCGCTACTAGACAAGCGCCGTAAAACCTGGTTGACGATAACCGATGCCACCAATAACCAGGGATTGCCTGTACTGAATCTTACATCTTGCATATAAAAGAAGAACTCATATCTTTATGCTAAAACCAATTCAATTCATAAAAAAAAATATAAGTTCAAACACATAAACTTACCTTAGCCAGAGTCTGACGATGTCTAATGTAAAGGTCCATAAGATTTAGTCCAAGAGCCTTTGCTAAAGCATGAATTGTAAGATGAGATTTTGCTGTAACCAATCTATCCGTGCTTGCCTGACAACGAACCAACAGTACTAACATCCTTCCAACCAAACCAGTCACAGGGGACCTGAAATTTTATGATATTCAAATACACTGCCTATCCATTAAAAGCTATTGTAACAGTTACATGACTTGAATTATACTTATCTTCAATTATTTTTTTAAATGCTCCTATTACAGTCAAATAACATACACTGTACTTAATTAGGTAAACTATTTCCAAACTGATACTTGTCAATATCAAATAAAAAATAATTTTAACAAACATTATCATCTGACTATCAGCAGTAGACTAACAGTGATATTTGGTAATAGCTAGGAGCTATATTGAAAATGCCATCCCAAGGCGTCTTATTTAATTATATGCCCTGAAAAACTGTCAGGTCAAGCTGTTGCTAACTGCCCTGAAATATTGTCATGTACTTAAAAATTTTCATTCTTATGATAAAATTATTTGGATACTTACATACTTTTGAAAGTTAGCTTATATCTTTGTACCATTAGATGCATTCTGCATTCAAAAATAAACAAAGTAACACTTGGCTAACCCAACAGGTTTACATTCTTGTCAGATTCTTAATGACTGCCCATTAAGATGTCGGGAGGCTGGCTGGGTTTCCTCTCTAACAGAAGGTAAATATCCAAAAAATAATTTTACCATAACATTTCCATTATTTGGAATGAATCTTACCTACTGTTAGAGTTAGCTGACTACAACACAGACTGAAGATGGTGGGTCATGACAGACAAAGAAACAATTGTTCAGCCAAGCAAACTCAAAGCTTTTTAACGAGGGGGAAAAGCTTCTAAACATTCCTGCATGCTGTTGATCTTTACCCGTAAGTATTGTTTAGACATTGGAAACCACAGCAGAGTGTAAGGCCTTCACTGCGAGACTTGTCACAGGATCCTTAAATGGAAAAAGGACTATCTCAAAGAGTACTAGTGAGTCCTGTGCTTGAGCCAAAAGCCCCTAACAGACAGTTCTAAAGAAAACAACTACCTTCATACAAGAATGTATGCTCATAAACAGCAATCTATACCTTCAAACTCGCAAAATTCAATACCACAGTTTCCTAACAACTAAATATAAGAAAAAAAGTAAGGTTACTCTCATATCTGGATCAGGAGAAAGCCTCCCTGCCAGAACAACAGGACTAGGGGCTTTACACATCTCATTGAATTTGAACATTTTGCAAATTTGCAAAAATGTGAGGCAAATATAGTCACATCTCCACTGAGCTTTGACAACCTACTCTAGCAAAAGGTTTTAAATGAAAGAGAAAGCCATGCTTATGGCACAGGTGACATGAGGCTTGTTTCAAAAACACTAAAAAGTTCAGAATTCAAATGTGTGCATTAACCTAATCACGTATTCTTGGACAGGAGTGTTTAGCCTCCTAACACTACAGTATAAGTTCTTAATTACTCCTGTTAATGGTGTAAGTTGTCCAGGTAAACCCTCAAATTTTCTAGCTGGACATAACAAAGCCACTGTTTCACTATCTACCAAAGTAGTCCACTTTTGTGCTGTCACAAATCTGAGAATGTTTTCATTTCTGCATCTTTTCTCTATGCAATGAAAGCAAAGAGATGTTTCCACTAGAACAAGTCCGCATAAAAGAAAGGAATTAACACTCACTCAGTGCTTTAATGTTGCAAGTGCCTTCAAAATTCTTAAAAGATGCCTTATCCAATGGCTCAAACTTCTTTGTCTTCAGCTTTTACCCATCTCTATATGCGGTTGCTATTCTATGTAAGCCATCTCCATCTTCTTCTATCTTGCGTATCCTGTTCTCTTATTCCCCTTTCCCTCCCAAAGTCATTTGTTATGTTATCTTTCCATCTGAATCTTGCCCTTTCCCTCCTCCTCTTCCCAACCACCTCCATGTCCATAACCCTTCTACACACATGATCCTCCTCTCTCTGTATGACATGACCAAACTACACCACTGCAGTCTTCTTTGCTGAATCTTCTTTGACACATCTACCAATTTGACTGTCCCTCTAATATCATCGATTTTGATCCTATCCCATCTTATGACTCAACACATTCATCTCAACATCCTCATCTCAGCCGCTTCTAACTTCCTTCTTGAGCCTTTTTTATTGACCACATCTCAGCCCATATACCATCACTGGTCTAACTGCAGGTATTCTCTTACTTATGATGGGGTTAGGTTCCAAAAAACCCATTGTTTGTTGGAAAAATCATATCTAAAATATAGCCTAACCTACATTAGGGTAATCAGTATCATCTTTACATATAGGGTAGCCTAGCCTAAACCACACAGTATACTATATACATATAAGGTATAGTAATTATTAACTCCAGCTAATTCTCTAGGTTCAATGAAGACTGGCTTATGATAATTCAGTAAAAGAGAAATTGAATAACATTAACAAGAGTTAGCCTAGCGTATACTATGGTGTATTGTATCCATACAAATACAGTAGCCTAGCCTAAAGTATACTCTATACTACATATACAGCATCGTAATTATTAATATAAGCCAATTCTGGAGGTTCAATGCATTCTGACTATGATGATTCAGTAAAAAAAAAAAAAAAAAAAAAAAGGAAAAAAATTGGACAAAACAAATCAGATTTGGTCCGACATCTGCGTAACGAATGATGTCAGGCTGCTGATGGCTACATATATTCATAATCTTCTCCGTGAATCTTTTAAAAAGTTATACATTACTTCACTGTACAGGCAGTTCCTGGTTATCGGCATGGGTTCCGTTCCCAGGGGTGTGCTGCTAAGCAAAAACCGCCATTTACCAAAACTCGGTGATTAACCCTTAAACGCTGAGCCGGTATTTCCGAAAGTGTCTCCCGTATGCCGGCGGCGTTCGCAAGTCAGCGCCGAAGCGGAAAAAAGTTTTTTTCAAAAAATCACAGCACGCTTAATTTTCAAGATTAACAGTTCATTTTTGGCTCCTTTTTTTGTCATTGCCTGAAGTTTAGTATGCAACCATCAGAAATGAAAAAAAAATATCATTATCATATACAAATATTGGAATATATGATAGTACGAAAAAAAATTTTCATATATAATTGTATACAAATTGTGCTGTGAGCAAAGCGGTTAAAGCTAATGAGTTAATTATTTTTCCGTTGTATTGTACACTAAATCGCAATGATTTTGGTATGTAACAAATTGTAAAATGATCAAAGCAACACAGAGAAAATATTATCACAATATGATGCATAAATTCGTAACGCGTGGACGTAAAAAAGAGCTGTTTTAAAAAATTCACCATAAATCGAAATATAGTGCTAGAGACTTCTGTTTATTGCAAAATGAAGGTAATTGATTGAATATTACTAGAATGTAAGTGTTGTAGCTTACAATTGCAGTTTTCGACCATTTTGGTCGAGTTAAAGTTGACCGAAGGTCGAATTTTTTCTATTTATCATTATTTATATGAAAATATTTCAAAACTGATAAAAGCTACAACCATGGGTTGTTTTTTGTTGTATTCTACATGAAATTGCACACATCTTCATATATAAAACTTTATGTAACGGCTAATTTTAAATGGTGCAAACATTACGACAATCGAACGAAAAAATTTATGATTTTTTCGGAAGAGTTACCGTGCAGTTCCAATTTATTGCAAAATAAGGGTAAATGATTGAATATTACTAGTATGTAATAGTTTTAGCTTACAATTGCGATTTTTGACCATCTCGGTCGAGTTACAATTGCGATTTTTGACCATCTCAGTCGAGTCAAAGTTGATATCTGTGTGTATAGAGAATGGGTAAGAGAAGGATATCAGGAAGTTGACAAGGGGTGGAAATAAAATAAGGTACCAAGTATCCTTCCCTGACACCCATCACTACCTAAGGTTCTTCTTGAAGCTTTGCCAGACTTCTAAAACCCTGTACACGGCCTTCAGTGGATCTTTACAGTCTACTTCAAACTGAGAGTTCAAAACATCAGTTATGGTTATATTTGCATTTCTTTCACTTAGTAAGAGCCTTGATCCCTTTTGAAGCAGAAGTTGAGAGCAGTCTGGGATATTCCAAAAGGAACTTTCATGTGGAAAAGTTTTGTCAGGGTAATACCCTAGAGGGAAGATTTCAAAGATAGTGCTAAGAATATTCTATTCTCCTGATTCATGACATCTTAGATAATGGCCTTAAACAATTAGGGGTTTAGACAACAACTGATTGTGTCAAAAAACAACTAGTAGTGGTTGAACTGGACTACTCTATAAGATAAATATGCAAACAACTATTTCAGTTACTTTAAATTGTAAAAAAAGACTAAGAAATTCCTCCCTCAGCATCAGAATTAGGTCTAACATGGTGAAGATAATACTTGGATGTCTCATCAAGCAGTACTTACACACTCACTGCAATTGAGTAATCATGTTAAGAATGCAAAACCAAATTCAGAAGTACAAGCTTCTTGTAGCGGCGGCAAAGAGCCATGGAGGCCCGCAGCCAGTGGAATGAGTGAGTGAGTGACTAGCTTTCTCTTTCATCTGTTAATCCCTTTTCCAAAAGGCACTGACTTTTCTTGATAACATGTCTTACCTTAAGCAATGTTAACTTCTTTCTCATTTAGACAGGAGCCATGGTAAAAGCATACAAAAGAGCGATCAACGGACTCATCTTCGGAAAAAGGGAGTGAAAGCAGAACAACGCCAACCATGCATCACTTAAAAACTAAAGAATCAAATAAATTAGGGTTGAAAACCCTAAAGTCTAAAGAAGAACTGAGACGGTGGGAAATGGCAAAATTACAGACAAAGATAGAGAGGCAATAAACACCACAAAAGGAGACAGCAGGGAACTTCAGCAACAACATTACAGATGGCTGGTGATAAGTATACATGATGGCTGAGAGAAAGACGACTGGATGGGAGAAGGTAAATGATAGCCGGAGCCGTCTGAACAACATATTGAGAGGCAATTGCTGATAAGCAAAGGAGCCTGTTTTATCACAAGGCAGGCTTAATAAGTGGTTGAACAGGAGGAGCTGCTAGTACAAATACGAATATTTGTCTAACAGTTACGAGTACAAGACAATACAGGGAAAACCAATTAAGAAAGGAAGGGTTAATGTCCAAAAAGGGGGAGGATACAGCGGGAATGATAAACAATAAAGAATTGATACAAGCTCAGAAACTAATGAAGTAAAATAATGTAGTATGTCAATAATCCCTAGATAACTCCACCAGTGCACACGCATCACTATCACTCTCTCCACAAAAGGATGATACACGAGCCAATAAACACGAGCACTAAACTATCAAATACTAAATTCTTCTGGGAGCGCATTGAATTCAAGAGGGATGACAGATGAGAGGTGGACAAGGTCACAGAACTTGGCCCAAAGACATGCATTGGTCCCCTACCTACTGAGAAGACAAACTGATGTAGGGCAGGCCAGAGGGCGAGCTACAGACACCAAGGCTCCAACACCCCTCTCGCTGGGGAAACCGAAAAAAAGTCAAATCACTGGTGGGGGGCCACCTGTCTTCCACCCTAATATAGTAGTATATGGTCAAATTTCTAACCAATAAAAGACTATTTCTCACCCCACAAAAAACAATTTACAAATGAACTTACTCACTTCTGTCAAAATCATGCTCTCCAAATTAGCAATGTAATACTCCTCCCTCCCTCCTCCAATTCATATGTACATAATAGAACGGATGCAATTACAACCTCCTGACTGGACCACTGCATCACATCTCCACAACTTCATGATTCTATTATGACCTGCAATATTTGCTACGATCTTGCAACAGGCTACAATCACATCCAATTACAGGTGTCATTCAGTACCCCATCCCTTCCTACCGTGAACCCCCTAACTGACCGCCCACCAGCAGTAAACTGGGATTTTAAAAAGCAACAGAAAACCAGATACTTTAGGGGGACCACAGAAACCAGGTTGCGGTCAATAGTTCAACCGTCAGACGCCTTACTTTGTACTAACACAAATTGTAGAAATGACCACCAAAGGAGGGATCTGAATGAATTCTATTCGAGCTTAATCTTCACTTTGCTTGCTTCGGGCAGGGCTGCCTATAGATTCTGTCAAGGTAATTCTCGTAATATACCTGGATGGAATGACTTAGTTAAAAATCTGTATACATACTCACAAGAAATGTTTTTACTGTGGAGGCAAAATGGTAGCCCCAGGGAAGGACACACTGCATTACTAATGAGACAGGCGAGAGCGCAGTTCAAACTTGCTCTTAAGCACTGCAGGTTAAGTGAAAAACAACTAAAAGCTGATGCAATGTCTAGAAACTTAGAATCTGGAGATTATCCTCGTCTTTGGAAAGATATCCAGTCCTTAAATCCCCAAACTAAAAAACTATCACAGAGAGTAGGGGAAGCAGTTGGAGACGAGGCTATCGCAAGTATGTGGGGCGATCACCTCAACAATATCCTGAATTGCATAAATGATCAAGGTTCCCAAAGGGATGTAGATAACCTCCTTACTGACAACATTCAATTTCATTTTGCAGATCGTATTATGCCAGGTAACATCAGTGATGCCATAAACAGCCTACCTAATAATAAATCGCCTAGCTGTGATGGGCTTCCTGCAGAGGCTTTCAAATTCTGCCATCCGACAATTTACATTTTGCTAGCTGCCCTATTCAAAGCGTGCATAATTCACCAGTTTCTTCCAGACTCCCTACTCTTAGTTCACTTGATACCATTAATCAAAAACAAGCTAAAGGATGCAGCTGACCCTGGCAACTATTGCAGCGAAGATACTTGAGTTGGTTCTTCTAGTGACACTACTCCCCTCTCTACACACCTGACAACTAGTTCGGGTTTAAAGCAAACCACTCAACCGACACCTGTGTCTACATACTGAAAGAATTGCTGAACTACTACCTATAATCAGCCTCTCCTGTTTTACTTTGTTTTGTGGATGTGAGAAAAGCATTTGACAGTGTAAACTATCTGAAGCTGCATAAAAGTGGCACACCCCTATATCTGATTGGCATTTTACATTGCTGGTTCTCCACACAACAATTCTGTGTCAAATGGGGTAACGTATTATCGTACACCTTCGGCTTCCTAAACAGGCTTGGGCAAGGGGGCATTCTCTCTCCAAACTTGTTTAATACGTACACAGATGCCTTGAATGTCAAACTGAACTCACTCCCAATCGGATGCACTGTCAATGAAACAACTATAAACATGTTATTGTTAGTATACAATAAGGTTTTGTACATACTTACCTGGCAGATATATACTTAGCTATACGTCTCTGACGTCACGACAGAATTCAAAACTCGCGGCACACGCGACAGGTAGGTCAGGTGATCTACCTTACCCGCCGCTGGGTGGCGGTTGTAAGAACCAATCTCCCTTTCCAGCCAGAATTTTTCCTTCCACCGGTCTCCTGAGGGGAGGCTGGGCGGGCCATCAATCGTATATATCTGCCAGGTAAGTATGTACAAAACCTTATTGTATACTAACAATAACATTTTTGTACATGAACTTTCCTGTCAGATATATACTTAGCTGATTGACACCCTTGGTGGAGGGAAAGAGACAGCAAAATAAATATGGAAAAAAGGGGAAAACAACACTAGTTGTAGGATGTAAATACAACCTTGGTTCTTACCTGTTTAGGCAGAAGACTTCGTAGTTACTGTCTATGAGTCTGCGTTGCCTTAAGAGCTTCAGCGAGGGCGTGACCTACAGCTGACAGACTCTTTGGGTCTATCAAAGGGATTTGGTTATCCGCTTACTTGATAGAATCCGAGCAGGATCTGTCAACGGGGATTCGCCCACTTATATGACAGAACCTAACCACTATCATTGCAAGGAGCTCAAACATAAACCGATCACCTAACCAATCTAATCATTGTTAGACTACGAAATGAAAAACATGCCTACCCGCATGTTCTTTCAAACAACCAAAAACTTACAACCTAACAAGGGGAAAAATATATACTACTAAGGATATGTCTCAGCTCCCTGCCCCAGCACCGAATCTGCCGATACGTACGGGCCTAACCCGAAGCACTTTTCATACGTAATTTTGACGTCTCTCAGATAGTGGTTTGCAAAGACTGAGTTGCAACGCCAGAATGTTGCCTTCATAATATTACTCAGGGATATGTTTTTGTTAAAAGTCAATGACGTGGCAATAGCTCTTACCTCATGAGCTTTGACCTTAAGAACTTTGTATTGACTTTCCTCACATATCGCATGCGCTTCTTTCACCAGGTTTCTGATAAAGAAAGAAAGCGCATTCTTCGAAAGGGTCCTCCTTGGATCTCTTACAGAGCACCAAAGGTTGACATCATTGCCCTTAAGTTTTTTCTTTCTCTGTAGATAGAATTTCAAACTTCTTACTGGGCAAAGCGACCTCTCTGCTTCCTCGCCTACTAATGCAGACAATCCTTGTACTTCAAAGCTCCTAGGCCAAGGATTTGAGGGGTTCTCGTTCTTGGCTAAGAACGAAGGAAGGAACGAACAGATAGCTGCATCTCCTCTGAATCCCACATTTCCTTCTAGTGCATGGAGTTCACTAACCCTCTTTGCGGAAGCCAATGCCATGAGGAAAATTGTCTTCTTCGTGAGGTCTCTAAACGATGCAGACTGAGGCGGTTCGAACTTATTGGACCTCAGGTAACGTAGCACTACATCCAGATTCCAACTCGGAACCCCTGGAGAAACCTTCTTGGATGTTTCAAACGATCTCATCAGATCATGAAGGTCCTTATCTTCTGAAAATGTTTAAGTTTCTGTGCCTAAACACTGCAGATAGCATGCTACGATAGCCTTTAATGGTTGATACCGCCAATCCACTTTCTTCCTAAGGAAAAGTAAGAAGTCTGCTATTTGGGTCACAGAGGTACTGGAAGAGGAAAAGTGATGGTTCCTACACCATCGCCGAAAGACGTCCCACTTCGATTGGTAGACTCTAAGGGTAGAAGGCCTTCTTGCTGCTGCGATAGCCGTTGCAACTCTTGCAGAAAAGCCTCTCGTTCTGACCAAACTTTTGACAGTCTGAAGCCAGTAGATCTAGAGCGGGGAGGTTTTTGTGGATACCTCTCGAAGTGGGGTTGTCTGAGCAGATCGATCCTCTGTGGTAATGTTCTCGGAAGATCTACTAACCATTCCAGTACCCTCTGTGAACCATACTTGTGCGGGGCCAGAACGGGGCTACCAGCGTCATCCTTGCTGCCTCCGATTCTGCAAATTTCTTTAGAGTCTCTCCCAGTATCTTGAATGGAGGAAAAGCATACATCTAGACCCTTCCAATCTAGTAGAAAAACGCGTCTATCGACACTGCCCTCGGGTCCGATATCGGAGAGCAGTAGTTTGGCTATCCTCGCATTCTTGGCTGTGGCGAAGAGGTCTATATGAGGCTTGCCCCAAAGCTTCCACAGGTCCTGGCAAACATCTTCGTGAAGAGTCCACTCTTCAGGCAGGACTTGATCTTTCCTGCTTAGAGGTCTGCTCTGACTTTCTTTTCTCCCTGTACGAACCTGGTAAGGAGACAAATCTTCCTTTGCTCTGCCCAAAGCAGAAGTTCTTTTGCAGTCTCGTACAGGGCGAAAGAGTGAGTCCCCCCTTGCTTTCCTGATGTTAAGCCAGGGCCGTGGTGTTGTCCGAGTTGATCTGTACTGCTGAAGCTAGGACGTGGGGCTCGAAAGCTTTCAAAGCTAGCCAAACCGCCATCAGCTCCTTCTTGTTGATGTGCCAGGTCACCTGTTCCTTGTTCCAGGTGCCTGACACTTCTCTTGAGCCGAGCGTCGCTCCCCAACCTGTTTCCGAGGCGTCGGAATACAACACTTGGTTGGGGTTCGGAATGTGAAGGGACATCCCTTCTGCAAACCTGAGAGGGTTGGCCCACCAAGAGAGGTCCTTCTTGATTTCCCTTGAGATCTCGAAGGAGAACTCTAGGTTTTGCGAACGACACCTCCAGTTTCGATGAAGAAAGAACTGGAGAGGTCTGAGGTGCAACCTTCCTAGAGAAAGGAATTGCTCCAACGAGGAGGAGTGTCCCCAACAAACTCATCCACTCCCTCGCTGTGCATACTTCTTTCTCTAGGAAGGCTTTGACTTTCTCTGACCCTCGGGCTATCCGTTCTGGAGACGGAAAAGCCCGAAAATCCAGAGAAGCCATCCGAATCCCCAGATAGATACGATCTTGACTGGGGATCAACTGAGTACTTTTGAAAAGTTCACCACAAAACGTTACCCAAGAGAACTTGCCATGAAAAGGGTCTTTTGTAGGTCCTCCAAACATCTTTCCTGAGTACTTGGCTCTGATCAGCCAGTCGTCCAAGTAAAGGGACACTCTGACTCCCTCCAAATGTAGCCATCTTGCTACATTTTTCATTAGGCCTGTAAAGACCTGAGGGGCTGTTGAAAGGCCGAAGCACAAAGCCCTGAACTGGAATATCCTTCCTCCCATCATGAACCTGAGGTATTTCCTTGACGAAGGATGGATTAGGCAACCATGGAAGTAAGCGTCCTGAAGATCTAGGGACACCATCCAGTCCCCTGGCCGAAGGGCCGCCAACACTGAGGATGTCGTCTCCATGGCGAACTTCCTCTTTTCTACAAAGATATTCAGGGCGCTTACATCCAGAACCGGTCTCCATCCTCCTGAGGCTTTTGGAACTAGAAAAAGGCGATTGTAAAAGCCCGCTGAGCAAGGGTCGCTCACTAGTTCTATAGCCTCTTTCTCGAACATTTGTTCCACTGCTTGTGTTAAAGCAAGGCTCATGATGGGATCCCTGTACCTGGCCACCAACTCCCTCGGAGTCGTTGTCAACGGTGGTCTTTCCGTAAAAGGAATTCAGATACCCTTTCCTTATAATCGAGAGGGACCAGTTGTCCGCTCCTCTCTTTGTCCAGGCTTCCGAGAATCTTAGAAGTCTGGCACCTACTGGTGTTTGGAGGACTACTTCCCTACTTCTTAGCTCTGACAGAGCGTGAGAAGGATCTACCTCTCTTGAAAGGTCTATTACCTCTCGAGGTAGAGGCTCTAGAAGGGGGGCCCCCTCGAAAGGGCTCCTGTCTAGCTGGAGTCTCCTTCTTCGTCTTCGTCTGGAAGGAGTCCTAGGCTTCCGTGCCGACTGCGCGAGCATATCCTGAGTCGCCTTCGCAGAGATAGATCCTGAGATGTCCTGGATTATCTTCTTCGGAAAATAGCAGAGGCGAGAGCTGCGAATACAGGAGAGAGGCTCTTTGGGCATGCGAAACAGACTTAGTCCAGAAAAGAGCAGAAGACTGATCTCTTCTTAAGGATCCCTGTTCCAAATAGGGAGGCTATTTCGCTCGATCCATCTCTAACTGCTTTGTCAATGCACGTTTAGAACACTGTTTAGATCTTCTGGCGAAATAGCATCCGGGTTCTGAGTCTCTTAGCCAAGACCCCCCAAAGACCAGTCAAGGAAGTTGAAGACTTCCAAGACTCTCAAACATTCTTCAGCAGGTGGTCAAGCTCGTTCATAGCCCAGGTAGTTTTAGCAGACAAAAGAGCCGAGCGTCGTGCTGCATCTACCAGAGAAGAGAAGTCCGCATCCGCCGATGAAGGAAGACCCAGACCTAGGGGTTCTCCAGACTCGTACCAAAATCCAAGTCTGCCCGTAAGCTTGGAAGGAGGGAAAGAAAACACAGTTTTCCCTTTCTCTTCCTTAGAAAGCAGCCAATCACCAACACCTCTCAAAGCCTTCTTCATTGAGAGGTGGCTTCATCATCACACAAGAGGAAACTTTCGTCTTCTTCGAAGTAGAGAATAAAGAGAGAGGAAGACGGAGGAGCGACGGGAGTAAGGGAGTCTCCAAACTCTTGAAGAGTAGATCTGTAAGGATCTTATAGGGACGAAACTGACGAGTCCTTCACCAAATCCTCTTCTGAAGGTTCAACTTCATCCACTGAAGAACCCTCCGCTTCTTTACGAGGGCAGTTAGCCTTCTCTAAAGAAATGCGCCGTTCCAGACGAGGTCTAGTAGCAGACTGGCGCCTATCAGGGGAAGCCAAAGTTTCTGGAGAGCTCCTCTCGCATGAGTCCTTCCTACTCTGATGAGTGCGTGCTCTTTGCTCCTTAATCCTACTCCTAGAATTCCGGGCTTCCAAGGGGGAGCGCCTGCTAGGAGAGGAGAGCCTACTATGCTCAAGGCGCTTTTCAGGATCCATGCGCCTGTTCAAAGGAGAGCGGCTGCCAGGCGAGCTGCGCCTACCATGAGGCGAACGCCTACTAGGCTTGGCGCCTACTTACGGAGAGCGAAACCCTGGAGAAGGTCGCCTACTAGGAGACCGGCGTCTACCATGCTCCACAACTTCGCTCCCGACTGTGTCTCTTCAAAAGGTAGTCTCCCAGAAGAGACATATCTTTCAGGCTCTACACGCCTGTCCTGAACCGAGCGGCTAAAAGGGAGAGAGCGCGCCTATCAGGAGAAAAGCGCCTATCCTCCGCACCACGCTTGGGAGCGGGAGAGCGTCTACTTGGGGAGTAGCGCCTACTAGGCTCAAGGCGCCTAACATAAGGCGAGATCCTGTCTCTTGACGAATCCATCAAAGAGTAGGCTCTCTTATCCGGAGAATGAAGGATCTTCGTAAAAGAGCGAGAGGACGAGGCTGTACGCCTGTCTTTAGACGAACGCCTACTAGGCTCTAGATCCCTTCCTACTGGAGAGATGTAGTCACCAGGAGAAAGCTTCTTGGGCGATTGACGCCTGGAAGACGACAAGCGCCTTGCCGAGGAAGAGCGCCTCCTTCCATCCGCTGATAAAGGAGAGAGAACCGACTCTGACTGAGACGGTAACACAGGCGAAGGAATCCTAGACTTCTTGACAAGGGAGAGAGACGTCTTTGCCGTACGCGTTCCTCAGCATAGGAGCCCGCCAGCGACGAAATCTGCGCTTGCAGTCCAGCAAGAATTCGAGCTGGAGATCTTGCAAAATCCTCCACCGGAGAAGAGGCTCGAAGCCTACTATGAGGCGAGAACTCCTGCTCCCTCCTGGGTTTTCTTGAATTCTACTTCCGGCTCTTCTGGAAAAACTTCCGGGCTGGAAGGAAAGGAGCCAGGCGCCTTCCAGGCTCTCTTCAGCGGTCGCGAAGAATCCGAGGCGCTCCATCCTCTTCTAGGCGAAGGTGAGGAAGACGAAGAGTAGCATTGGCGCAATACCTCCTTCTTCGCGCGAACAAGGGCAGCCTGGGTAAGAGGCATCATGGATCTACCGAGGGGCAACCTGATCGGTGGGGAGTTCTCCCTAACCTTCCTGCGGCGGTTTTGACTTTCCTCCTCCACTGGGACTGGGAGTCTGGAAGAGGTCTAGGCCTGGAAGCATTAAGGAGCCGATCAGACGCACCCTCCACTGCACTGGGGTCACTGCACAATTCACCTTCACTACTCTTACCTTGCAACGAACGAATCTTCTTTTCCATGCTAAGGATCGTGGCTCTCATGGTTGCCACTTCCGTAGTCGAATCCTTAGGTTCGATGCAGGGCGCAGGAGCTGAAACTGGAGAAGGTTCAATGACTACAACAGGATTTTTCTTCTACTTCGCTAATACGAGACTTACTAGAACTCCTAGACGAAGCCTTTCTCACCCTGTCCTTTTCTCTAACTTCCTCAAGTGAAGGAAGAAAGAGCCTTCCATTCACCCTCATCCAACTTCTCACACTCATTACACGGGTTAACAAAAGAACATTCTTTCCCTCTACATTTAAAGCAAACTGTGTGAGGATCTACCGTAGCTTTCGGTAGTCTCACCTTGCATTCATCCATAGCGCACACTCTAAACATAGAAGATTTCTTAACCTCTAACTCAGACATCTCGAAATCAAAGAAAAATCCAAATCAATATCCAAAAAACAATCCACAAATGCGTATGCCAAGCCAAACAAGATCAGGTACTTCACCGAAAGTCAGTCCAAATAAATCCACGGCAACGAGAAATGAATATAAAGCTGTCAGGAGGTAACACCACAGGTGTAGTCGTCACCGGCGACAGAAAAATTCTGGCTGGAAAGGGAGATTGGTTCTTACATCCGCCACCCAGCGCGGTAAGGTAGATCACCTGACCTACCTGTCGCGTGTGCCGCGAGTTTTGAATTCTGTCGTGACGTCAGAGACGTATAGCTAAGTATATATCTGACAGGAAAGTTCATGTACAAAAAACCTCTGTTACGCCAACGATATGGTTCTGATTTCCCAATCAGTGCAAGGTCTCCAACGACTCCTCAACACTTGCCGCCAATATGCAGAGGAATTTTATATAATTTACAACGAAACCAAGACCCATTGCATGTTGCTGCTCCTGAGATTGCTTAGGCATATTGCAGAACCACAAATTTTCCTCGGAAACCATCGGCTGGAATTAGTGCATGAATTTCCATATTCAGGTCACATTATCACCAACGACCTAAAAGATATGGCAGACATTGAACAGAGGCGTCGTAAACTATGTGCAACTGGCAACATAATTGCAAGATTTGCCTTCTGTCACTGAGATGTGAAACTGCTGCTCTTCTGCTCATACTGCTAAAGTATCTATGGGTGTTCCCTCTGGACGAACTATACCCGAGAGACCATGAGATGTATCACTGTTGTGTACAATGACATTTTGAGACGCCTCACAAACACTCCTCACTACCACTCGGCCACACAGATGTTCACAGAAAACCACCTGGACAATTCAAAAATCATTGTAAGGCAAACAATGTCCAGTCTGGTAACCCGAGTGAGAAATGACAGCAACTCACTCATACAAAGCATTCTAACGAGTGAAGCAAGAAGATCTAAATTGCAAGAAAGATGGGAAAATGAGGCCTTGGTCCCCTAAAGGACTTAATCTCTGTATTGGCAAGATGTCATCTGCAGATTCTGTCATTATTAGTTATATTTACTTGCTGAATTTTACTTTTACTTTTCATTATTACTGTGAATACTCTCAAGTTGAAGTTTTTCTACATTCAATTTTTGTATTTAGTCCTCTGGACCTGACTACTGTAACCACCTAAGATCTCTAGTGGAAATTTGTTATATAATCTGTGCACTACCTGTTATAACTCTCAATGCATTTTTTTTCTCACCAATATTATTACTATTACTACCAGTATTATGATTACTATCTTTTATGCTACGTCAGCTATTTTGTGGATAAATGCCGATTATTCATTTTTTTATCATGTCTCATGTATCTGGATTGTGTATGTTACTGTCTGTATTTTGTATATTCCATGTAAGTATATGGCCCTGAGCTGAAATAAAGGATTATTATTATTATTACTACCTATTAATTCTTTCCTGAACCACACAGGGTGCATAAGAAGGCAGAGCAGATGGAGTGAGAGAGGAATTAACCTATTAGGCAATGAATGAGGAGAAGCAACGCTGAAAGAAAAAAGCAAAAAACTGAGTAGGTTATGGCCAGTCCAAACAAACTGTCTGCACAATCTATTGGCCTCTCACACTTCCCAAAATTATTCAGTCTCTCATCCGACCACTCATTATTTTCTTTACAAGAAGGAAACAACACTCACACATCAACAACTAGGGTAACACACACATGGCCATCATGTACAACTGAAGCATTTGGTTTACACAAACTTGTTCCTATACTGCCTAATGCTTTCTCTCTGCTTGCTGTAGTGGACATAATGCAAAAACACTAAAATACAATACCATAAAGGAGACAACATCCAAAAATACAAAAAAATTATTACTAAAGCCGATTCACTGCGCCTGCACAAGGACACAGTGTGAAGAGTTCTAACAAGAATGTAAACATTCCAATGCCACCTGGCAGGAAACAGGTGATTACAGATCCAGCCCTAGCAGGATAACCAAACATTTTTTTTAAAGCCAATCATTCCAAATAAAATTAGTTATGAATATTTCATATAAACTAAAGTGTCCATACACATTTGTGGTTGGACATTGGGTAAAGATTCATTCCAAATAAAATTAGTTATGAATATTTCATATAAATTAAAGTGTCCAGACACAGTGGAAATGTCCACACAATGGAAAGAAAGAGATCATAATGAACAGACTGCATATCTGTCCTATACAGTAAATCTTGCACTCACACCAAAATTTTACAAGCACACTTGTTATATACACAAATCCCATTTCTGAAGTATTTCTTCTTCCTGCAAAACAGACTGGCCTGAGGACAGTGCTAAAGGCTCTAGAATGTCTTTATCTCTGTATTAAAGCAGATAGTTTACAAGACAAAGCCAAAGCTTGCAGAAAATGCTAAAATAAAAATATGACAAAGATATACAGCAGCAAATGGCATTTCCCTGAAATTATAAGAACATAACTAAAATAAATATTTGATGGCTAACAAACCAAGGCATTTCATTCACAAATGAATCATCATCTAAAGGGTTTTCTTGATAGGCAAAGCAGGAACAAAAAAGAAAAGGTAAACAAAGATAAAAGATACCAAAAAAAAAAAAAAAAAAAAAAAAGAGTGGTTAATTTAGTTTAGAGCAACTACTTAGGGATACATTATGAGTCAGTTTTATGCAGTTGCCAGTTTGACAGGATCTAAAATATATAACTTTTCATACTTAGAGAGATAATGAAGAGCTTCAGCAACTGCGAGATGCACATCATTTGACAAGGATTCTGCAGGATCATTTGTTTTAAGGAGGTCATCCAAGTAAGAAAGAATGATTTCCCCTTCTTTGCTTGCAGTTCCACTTCTCATATCCTGTTCAAAATAAAAATTACTAATCAAAAGGATTTACAATTTTAAAGGAAGGAATAAAATGGTATTCATATTATAAATAATCAGAAGCACTAATTTACTTCTTATGGGCAAGTGTGCTCTTTCATATCTTAAAAATATTCCAAATTTTAATATGATACAACACCAAGTTTCTATTTGTAAAGATATTCAACTTATAAAATAGTGAGACTACAGAGAATGCAAATAAAAATGAAAAATCTGAAATTGTAAAAATATTCTATGATAATAAAATTAATTTCACATAGCAGGTGTGAGAAGGCCATTCAGATAAGAAAAAATCTTCATTCACCTGTGTAGATTTTCTAGACTTTTATAGGATTTACCTGAGGGATTTGTTTTAAATGAGATGGGGAAATTGGAGCAAGATAACCATATTAAGCTGGATAGAAAGGTGGTAAGAGACAAGTGGATTAGACAAAAAGTAAAAGGCTGAATGCAGTGTATGGTGTTGACAGGAGGAGGCAAAGAACCAATAGTGCTGTTCCACCAGAACTGAAAACAAAAGATCAAGCCTTTGAGCTTTGTGAGAAGAAATTTAAGGTAAACAAAAGAAATCTACAGGAAGAACAGGACATCAACAGCCATAAGGCAAGGTGGGAAAAATAGAGAAAATAAACCCAAATTCTATTACTGCACTAAGAAAACTAAAATGTTTGGAGCCATAAACTGAATGAAAATGATCACAAAGGCTAAGCACAAAAACAGATAAAAATTAGGGCACTAACAACTGAATTATTTCCTTTTCTTTGTAAGTGCCCATGTCTCCACTGCACAGTGAAATAGATCTTTTAAATGTATACATTTTGTCTATTTACTAATTTAAAAATTTCATTCTTTTTTTACCAGGAGTCCTACAATCTCTTTACACTGGATCAAGGTTATTGCTTTTTCTTACTGGACTCAAATAAGGAATGTTCTATCCCTCCTGTATTTCACCATTGGCTCTTCTTGTCATAAACTCTTTAGTTCATTTAAATTTATAGTCGAAAGCATCTCCTTATGAGATGAGAAGAAAAGCCAGTTGGCAAGTTCAATACAGAGTCGACAGATCTCATTAAATAAGTGCACCCAAATAGAAAAATAATGATGAAATTTTAAATCAAATTATAAAAAATATATATTTTTTCCTACTCACCTGATGTGCAGCTTTACTCTTGAAAGGAGACACTAAGCTTGAAAGATGTTTCGCAATAACTGTAACAATTCGTTTGTCTTTATGGAGAAGCAAGGACAGATAACGATTGACCATCGGAGCCGAAAGATTTGTGTGAGATACCACAGCTGGTAGGGATTCAATAACGGCCACAACAATACCAACTTCTGAGTGATCTAATAAGGCTATAAATCTTGCTACTAATGTTGGATCTACTTTCTGCTGATCACCAACAGTGCAGTTCTGGAGATCACAAACTTGACAGTGAAGAATGTTGGAGCTAATTCCAGTTTCTGCAAACCTATGTAAAAAATACTAAAAATAATAAAGATTCACAGATCCTGACACATTCTGGCTTTCTCTCACATAGAAACCAATATACTAGAAAAATTACCAAAATATTGAAGAACTAATGGCAAGTAAACAGTAGATCTAAGGTGTTCGTTCACAGGCTACTCTGTACCCTTCCTCACCTCACCTATCAATATCACATACAACTATAAATGCTCAGTATGCTTAAAAACAACAACAATCAAACTTTAAATTGAAAACTTTATTCAAAAAGGCAATTATCTACCTTTTTTACCCCTTATTTGTAATAATATAATGTATACATAAATACACTGAAAAAAATGCAACTCCTTTTTCTCTCTCTTGTAAATCATGGTTTTATGACCATTACCCATTTGCAAAAGTCAAACATGATATTACAGCTGTATTTATAATAAGAGTAATGGTTATGTAACTGTTATTTTACTTCCAGAATCCATTTATACTGAATTATTATACTGATATATGTATCATATAGTAATATGTATAAAAGAAAACAATTGACATGCCATTTGTAGAGTTAACATTCTCTGAATCAGCTGATTAAGCCTATTAGTGAAAGAATTAAGAAAATAATTTTTCAACTGCTAAAAGAAACCAATTCACTAATTGAAATATTTTCATTTCTGAACATAAATGTAAAACGGGTATACAAAGGTAAACTAACAAACTTTAGGTCAAAATAAAATCCTCAAAATTTCATAACAGCTGTTTCCTGATATAAACACCTCAGTTGTTGTTTCCCCTCACTCTCTCTCCTTATCTCAGTACAGTACAGTAGTGTACATATCCTTTAATGTAATATAATTTAATGTATCATAAACATAAAAATACGAAACTAAACAAACTCCAGGAATTTTGCAACATTATTGAATGAGTGCATGCATACATATTATGTGTTACCAATCTTTTTTTTTTTTTGCTTGATTTACTGTACCATTTTTAACGACTCTAAGTATGATTATCACACAAAGCATAACAGTACACAAGAGAATATTTTATCACTGTTGATACTGCATTTCATTTCTAACCGTAAAAATATTTAAAATGTGAATTTTATATGTCAGCAATTCAAAATCAAACAGGCTGTAGCAAGCTGACCAACAGCATGGAATGATTAAGTGCATACGTACATACCCTACACACAAGACTACATTTATCTCTTGGTTTATAAAAAAAAACTATATACGTATGTACATATATAATGTATATATATACACACATAAAAAAATACTGTAGCATTAAATATAAGAAAATTTTAACGAATTCTTATCTTTGTGTTTAACTATTTAATAACAACCCATTCTTATAAAATAAAAGAGGCAACAATAAAACTTACTTGGAAACTTTTAAAGACGTGAGATTAAGCAATGAACAAAGGAGATGTTTCAAGGAGACTGCCCCTGCTTCAACAACGCGAGGATCTGGAGAATGAAGTATTGCACCAATGACCTCTCCTACAAGCTGCTGGCCACCTGCTCGCCCCAGCTGATGAACCATCTGAAAAGACAGAATAATTTTTCAGTATCAAGAATTAACAAATCACATGAATTCTTGCCTTTCTAATTACCAGTTTTCTGGTTACTTTGAAGATTTATAATACAATTGCTGAGATAATTAGTCAACAAATCATCAAAGATACATCTAACATTGATACTGTATACGCAAACCAAGAAAATAACAGAATTATCAAAATCAGGAGTACTGTATGACTTACCAACCTTTCGGATTTGATTTTCACATTCTTCATTCAAACATACTATTATATATTGCTACTGTCAAAATGCATATTTCCCCTCTTTGACTGTATAAAGTATTGTGTATAGATTGTGCAACATTTTTTCAGATTCCTAGATAGCTTAGAGATAGGATATTTTAAATGTGTGTTCAGATTTCTGCATTACATATATAAAAAGAATATATAACATAGAATGTAGAGAGAGAGAGAGAGAATATCTTTGTCCGTTCAAAGCTAGAGTTGTTTTTCCTAATCTGTCAACACGTTTGATTAGGGACCTCGAGTCTTCATTGTGTTTTGGGATTCTGTCATTATGTGTGATAAGGTCGATCGAGTCGAGTACGTGTCTTTTTTGAACAGACTGATCTCATATGCGTATGCCTTTGTCAAAGCCACGTGCAGATTACACATTTTGTATGTAAACTTGCGTAAGATTTCGAAGCTTCTAGAAAGAATTGTTGCCCAAAACGTTTTGTGTCATCTCCTGTCCAGCTTCCATAAGGGAGAAGTTTTTCATTCGGGCTTAAAGACTCAAACGTTCACACTTCTCCTCTCTCCTCTCTCTCTCTCTCTCTCTCTCTCTCTCTCTCTCTCTCTCTCTCTCTCTCATAGCACTTTTGATTTTAAAGTAACGTAACGATTTCGTACTTATTGAATGGTCACTCGTAACTTGTAATTTTCAGATTTGATATTTATTAGAGTTTATTTGGTGTTAGTTTGTGGGGTTTTTTTGTGTGGAATCTGAACAAACATTGTTGTTGTAACGGCACCTGCTTTTGTGAAAGTGTGAAACAAGCTGCAGCAAGAAAGAAAGAAATTGGTATACCAAAAAGGTAAAGTGTGTTATATATTTATTAGTTGCAACTAATAACAGATAGGAACAGTGGTTAGATAAAAAACTAATAACTGATGGTTACAAAGGTTAGGTAAAAACTGATAACTAATGGTTACAATGTTTTGAGTGAAAAGATTTACACTTTTACACATTGCAAATTTTTGTGTTTTGTGTTTATTCATTTGAAGTGATTTTTATGTTTTGTTCATTTGTCCATTTTCTTATTGAAGTGTGCCTTTTTATTTTATATTCTGTGTGATTAATACTCTTTGAAATTTTGATATTGTCCACATTTTTCTGTATTTTCATTTGCATTCACAATTTAATTAACTTAGCTATTTTCATTAATTAATCATTGCACAATTAATTAAATTTAACACTTGTGAATTAATTTGCATTTACTTAGAATTCTTTTCAAGTTTTATTGTTGTTTAGCACTTGTGAATTAATTTCCAATTTTCAATTATTGCCTAACACTTTTGAATTTTGACTGAATTAATTTTCTTGAATTTTGTGATAAATTAATTTTGATTTAATTTTATTAATTGATTCAAGAATCAATTAAACTTTACTTTGTTTTCAAGTAATAGTAATTTTCCCTGATATTGTGAATTTCACTTATAAATTTGGAGTTTAATAATAAATTTTTGTATTTAAAATTTTTATAACTGTTTTCTTTATATTATACCAGTATATAATTAATATTGATGTTAGGTAGAAATATAGAGTGGTAATTGATCTGTTTTCCTTCAATTAACTTGAAGTGACTTAGAACCAGGGAAGTATTTAGACTTCTGAAATCAGGGAAATACTTAGACTTTTAAAGTTGTTGATGGAGTGATGCCCTTTGATTAATTTAATTACTTACAAGATTACCTCACACCTGTTTTGATGAACTTAGTCTGATTTTCTGCAATACTGGTAAGTTGTTAAGGGATCACTGTTGCCTTTAGAGTATTCAGTCGTTTAGTACCTGTGATGAGGGTTCAGGTGTCTGGCTTTTGTGAGGTATCAATTAATGAATGGTAAGTGTAGTAACCAGATACTTGGCACTTCGTCACAATACGGATTACGTATTACAGTACACTATAATTCTCTAGTTGAATAAGAATCAACTCTAACCTCCTGACTGAACTCAGTTCAACTGCCATACCAAGAAGCTCCCTCTTAATGTTCAATATAAATAAAACTTCTACACTGCAGATCGTATCAGAGCTCAATTACATTACATTCCTCCCATTACACTCAAGTGTCAGATCCCTTTACCCCTACCTCAACCAAACTGAAACGTTTCAAAACCAGTTTTAATTTATCTAGAAACCCTTCTAACAAAAAACATGAAAATAAACATCAAGTGCATTTTCATAAATAATAAAAATACTAGTGGATATGTGAAAAAGTAATCTTTCAATATGCATATGAAATTATAATCATCAAAACATAACAATAAAAACAATGGAAATGCTTTTATGATACCATTTACATAATTTCATTGTCAAGTACATAGTGAAGAAGAGTAACAGATAAGTGATGGTTGTTCAATTGAGGATTAGCTATTCATGTCTGCATCAGAGGTGACAATGCCAGACTGTTGTCGGTTTGCCAATTAACAGTATGTATAACATTTATTTTATTTAAAGATACTGAATATAATTAGCACTGTTAAGGTTCCATAGCAAATAGGTAAAAACATTCTGTCACAGAATAATAATATTTTCCCTGTAATGGAGTTTATACTAAAGATAAGTTTTCAAGACATCTCATACCTTAAGGATTGCTCTGATGATAAAGATCTTAACTCAGGACAAAATTACTTAAATTGGAACTGATTAGCGTTTGGTCTCTTTCAGAAATGTATAATGCAACTCAAGAAAACAGCTAATTGCTGCTTTGACCTAAGTCACTGAACCTAATATTCCACTTTGCATTATTGTGACAGTTATGGTCTTACCAGTTCAAAATTATGTTGATAAATGAATCAATTAGGGTTCATGGGTTATCTTATTCGCAGAAAATTTGCCTATTTGCAGTATTTTTCTATGAGAAATATCCACAAATTCCTGGTTTTCGTAATCAATTTCATCATAATATGCACTTTTTGTGATAAAACTTTAAAAACCAGGTATAAAAATTCTTAGTGGATTTTTCTTGAGTTTTAACTAACAAAATGGGAGCGTTTAAGCATTTTATAGGGGTTCAATTATTCGTGGGGGCCTCTGGTACACATACCCCGCAAATACGGGGGGACCACTGTTTAGAAATTTAGAAACGGTGAATTCCTCAAAATGTGCAAATGAAACAAAAAGACAAAACATTTCCGATCGCATTGGTGAGATTGTGGGAAAGCAAATGACCTGGTTAGTTTGGAATCACATGATTGTGATGTCAGTGCACTGAATAGGATGTGTACATGAGAAATGGAAAACGCACGTACAACAGAACTGAGAATACACTAGCCTGCGTACATTCGACCGTCCATTAGTGTGTGTAAGTGCATATGTCTGTTAAAACAAAGGAATGAGATATAATCCCTAGTATGGGCTACTAGTGGTGACCCAAAAACTGGAGAGGTGCTTTTGAAGATCCATCAATAAGGTAACTGAAAGAAATACTTTGAGAAATACTTTGAAAAAAACTTTAGGGGATTAGAAGTGCAAAGAAACACTTAGCAAGATTTATAGGACATTTATCCATTCCATTTATTTATGCATTTCAGTGTCCTGATAAGGGGTTTCTTTCTTTTTTCAGGATGGATTTCAGTTGTAACTACCAAAAAATGAAATTCTCTATTGACTTTTATTTTTAGAAAGACTGATGACACTGAGTATAAGTTGGGATAGTTTTATTTAATATGATTCTACAGAACAGTAATGGTTTCTTAACGATGTTTAGGATTTTTTATTCATTCTATTTGACCTTCTTGTTAGCTATTTTGAGGAAATAAAGACTATTTTTGTATCTCAAGTCTAAATTCGGCCAAGATTCAATGACTGATTTTCAGCTATCTAGAGAGAGTAGGCGATGGGGAACAACGAAGGTAGGTCACATTACCATAGTCAGGAGTTCTTTCCTTTAATTTAAACGTGGTCATTTTCACCACATAACAAATATACACCTAGTCAAAGTAGACAGGTTCCTGGGCATCCTCAAGTATAAAAGGAAATCAGCAATTTCCACTATACATGTCTTAGAAAACGAGATGTTATGCTCCTTGCAACAGCATCGAAAGTAACTTTAGTATCTTAGTATCTTTAGGTTTCTCCATAGCAAAGGATCTCATAAGTTCTGCCAGGTCTTTATTGTTTGACAAATCTGCACCTCTATGTTTAAAAACTGAACATTGCTTTATATCCCTGATATTCGAAGTAGACAGGTTCCTGAACGTCCTCAAGTATAAAAGGAAATCAGCAATTTCAACTATAGATGTCTTAGAAGATGTGGTGTTATTCTCCTTTCACCAGCATCGAAAGATTGCCCACTTCACCTGGTATACTTCACTTGTGGACTTCCTTCTGCATTGAGCAATAGTTCTTGCACCTTGGCTTGAAAAGCCTTTCACTCATAAGAGTTGTCGGAAATTAGTATGTAGTCAGGGCCAGAGTGGACAAACCTTGATCGAACCATCTGAAGTGGGGCTGTCTGAGTAGACTGGTTTTCTGTGGTAACAATCTTGGGAAGTCCACCAGGAGCTCTAGTGTACCTGAAAACCATTCCTATGCTGGCCAAAATAGGGCAATGAGTGTAAAATGTTCCAGTGAAACCTGAACTTGTTTATGACCTTAATCACCATCTTGAATGGAAAGGCATACAGATCTTTGTCTGACCAATCTGTGATCATCGCATCTATCACCTAAGCTTGCGGGTCCGGGCTGGCGAAAAGTAAAGCGGGAGACAGTGGTTCTTTGACGTTGTGAATAGGTCTAGAATCTGTCTGCCCCATATCTCCACAAATCGAGGCAAATCAATGGATTCAACATCCACTCTGTGAGAAGAGCCCGCTTCTTGTGACTTAATTCGTCTGCTAGGATTCTAGTGTGGTTCCAATCTGCCCAAAACAGAAGGGCTCTTGCCACTTCATGGAAAGAAAAGAGTGCATTCCTCCCTGTTTCTTGATGTAAGAGAGGGCTGTTGTATCGCACGAGTGGACAGTTACTATACTTTGTTACAGACCAGGTCCGCAAACTCCAAGAGCCCCCAGTGGATAGCAGTCAATTCTTTCAAACTGATGTGCCACTCTCTCTGTTGAGCATTCCATGTCGCCAAGATTTCCTTGTGTGCCAGGAGGTCTCCCCAACCTAGATCAGATGCGACTGAATAGAATACTGGGTCAAGACTCAGATGGAGAGGGACTTCCTTTCTAAAAGCCTGTCTTCTGATCTCCACAGAGACAAGTCCTCCTTTACTTTGGATGTCACCTGGAACACAAACGAGTCTGGAAATTTTTTCCTGTTCCAGGTTATCTTTAGGAAGAACTGGAGAAGTCTCATATGTAGTCTCCCCAAGGACACAAACTGTTCTGTCAAGATAGGGTCCCTAGTGGGTTCATCAACTCCTTCACTGAGCACTCTTGAAGGGCTAGAAAAAGGTCCACCTTCTGAAGTCGTGACCCCACTCTTTGTGCAGATGTAAAAGCCTGAAAAGCCACTAAGTCTATTCTCAACCCCAAATAGGCTAATTCCTGACAGGGGACTAACTGTGACTTCCTCCATGCCTAAGACGCGGGTAAACACTTGTGGGGCTGTCGAAAGCCCGAAGCGCAGAGCTTTGAATTAGTATACTCTGTTTCTGACAACGAATCAAAGAAACTTCTTTGAGTCTTGGTGACTTGGGATATGGAATTGAGCATCTTCCATATTGATGGACAGCATCCCCCTTGACAAATGGCTGACAAAACCATCTGATTCATTTCCATCTTGAATTTTGTCTTTCGGACAAAAATATTCAGTGCTTACATCTAACACAGGCCTCCAGCCCACTGAAGCCTTGGGGACTACAAGTAGTAAGTTGTAAAACCCGGGAGTTAGTGGATCTGCTAATAACTCTATGGCCTTTTTCTGCAAGAGGGACGAAACTTCTCTTGACAGGGCAATAAATCTTTGTGAATTTTCTGAGTAGGCTGTCAAAGCTATCGGAGAGTTGGATAAGGATGAAACACTCAAAAGGAATGTCACAGCCTCCTTTGAACACTTTTACGATCCAAGGTTCCGCCCCTCTTGCTTCCCAGTTCATCCAAAACTGGCGGAGCCTTGCTCCTACAAGTGCACGGAGGACTGCCCCCTCACTTCTTAGCAGGAATTTTAGAGGAGGATTTGCTAATGGTTTGAGGAGGTGAACAAAACCGTGCTCTTTACCCGTTCAATCTAGGGAATGACCTAGAACTTCCCCTGCCACAAAAGGACTAATCACATGGAAGGAGAAGGGCATGAGCTAGGATTGGTATCATGAGAGCGCTTGGTTGAACGAGAGAGAAGATCCTGTTGACTTCTTCTGAAGGTCAGAAGCAACCTAAATCACTGTTTCCTCGGGAAAAAGGTGTTTACTATCCAGAGGAGAGTAAAAAGGGAGGACCTCTGTGTCCAAAACACTTCTTTGGTGGTGAAAGAAAACCAGAGTTCTCTCTTTTTCAGAATGCCCAACATAAAGAGAGAGGCCAATTCCAAGGAACCAGCCCTGATATCTTTATCCAGGCAGGAAATTACTTCTGAAAGGTCTGTAAAAAGAGTCCTCAACCAGCGACGAACATTCCTAGATTTTGCGGCCCAAAGCTCCAACAATCCAATCAAGGAAGCTCACTATGAAAACATAGAGGATATTCTTGATAAGATGCTTTAATTCCAATGCTGAAAACATTATTTTGGCTGAGTTGAAGACCGACCTTCTTGCAGAGTCTATGAGTCCAGAAAAGTCTCCCTGGGAAGAGGCAGACACCCAAAGAGAGAGCCTCCCTGGTCTCGTAACAAAGATGTCTCAAGAGTCGAAAGACATGACGGTAAGAAATTAAAGTTATCCTTTCCCTGTTCCCTCTTCTCCGAAAGCCAAAGGTTAATTTCCTTCAATACCTTGTGAGAAGAAAAAGAAAGAACTAGATTAGGCAACTTAGAGGAATCTACTTGACTATCCCTCATATATGAAGACTCTGGTAAAGTCTGCTGACAAGAAGAGGTCAAAGAAATTTGATAGAAAATAGCGAAAAAGAGACTTGTAGGCCATAGGAGTCTCCTATCTCCTTCTTTCTCTTCTTCTTCCACCAAAGAAACAGGAGACAATGCTTTTTGTGGCTGAACGGAAGGAGCAGTATGCTTGTTTCGAAAGTTATGTTTATCCTTAGTTTTTCCTTCTTATTAATTGAAGAAATTTTCATTATCTTGCGTAATAATGTTAGTTAGTCTTGTATTCTTCATGTAGTTTGCTTTTATTGCTTCCTTATGCTCTAAAATAAGCATTAATTATTGAAGTTATATCTTGCTGTTTGGGTGTCCTTGTTCTTCTATTGTAATTGCTTGGTAAATATATGCATTTCTGTCATCATTTAAATAAATGTTTAGTAAATTGATTTTCTTTTAACTTAACTATACCAAGCATCAAGCAAACAGCAACGAAGGTAGTTAATTACGTTAACCCTGTAACTAGTTACTGCCTAGTTTGGTTATCTCCCAGCTTCGACCCCATTCTCAAAATACCTTGGAGCAGCAGTAGCTCGGAAGGAGAGGGACAGTGAAGACGTGACCACTACCTAGCACAGCGCGACTTTGAGATCGTTATTACGATCTACAATCTTCGTGCAGTGCATTATAAAGGAACTATGAAGAGCTAAAATGTATTTGTGACCTGGCCCATGTACCGAGGGTGGGGAGGAGAATAATGCTGCCTATTATCACCTTAGGCCACCACCATTTTCCCTTTTCACGAGAACAACTTGCCGACCGATGTCATCTAGTTGGCAATACAACTATTCGGCTTAATTTGGACCTAGAAAGGATAGCTGAAAATTTGAAAGAAGGTTTCGTTGCAAATTTCGTTTGGTGCTTGTAATTTGCAATTTCAATTTCAGTAAGTTATTGTTGAACAAATAATGTCCTAACAGAATTTCCCCATGGAATTTATCAGAGAATCATATTTGATTGGTACCCATGTATGTAATTATATTTACCAAGTAAGCCTATTATATAACCGTCTTTTGGGCCTTCATTTAAAGGCAACATTAATATTTCTTGAGCTAGCATAGTACTTTTACTTATATTTACCAGGTAGTAATTTATATTTTTCAAACCATAATATTCTATTTATGGTCTGCCGGGTTAACCCAGTAACTACTTGTTCATCCCAGATAGTTTTGCTTAGCCTCTCAATCTCGTGTTTCGTTGCCTCATTGTTTTTGAATGGACATGCCCATATATTTGCATTGATCTTGAGCATTTAGAGGTTTACTTTATATATATATATTTTACTTAAGTCAATTTCTTAAGTCTTACATTAAATTTTATGAAGTTAATTTGATTAGGAGTCCCTTCTTACATTAGGATTTCCCTCATTTCAGATTCTCTTGATTTATTCTGAAACTGTGAGTTGGCAGCAGGGCCGCCAGCACCATCCCTCTACCTCGTATGGTTTGGGATTACCTGTTGCAAACCAGGAAGCAAGGATATTCACAACAGATTGATAAAAAATAAATTGATAAATTAAACTGTAGAATTTATTATTAAATTTTAGTTTTTTTCTTGGTTTATTATTCACAGTAAATAATTCAGAATATGGCGCCCAACGTGGGGCACTCTGTGGGTCCTTGCTTCGTGGAACTCCTCACCTAAGGTCATGGTTAGGGTCATATTTACTCTTCATGTTTCATATTTGTGTCGCTGGATAGGCAAATTTCCTTGTGTATTGTATTAAATTTCTAGGGTATATTAAGTTGCTCTTGTTAGGTTACTCGTTTGAGAAAATTTGTGATTTTAATATTATCTAGTAACATTTATTATTGCACATCGCGTTGCAAATCCATTATACTTTGTTTATCCGAAATTGCGGTTATTTTAGTAGTATTTCATATTTTTGTACATGATGGGTGACTTGGATTATTTAAAATCTGTCAGAGTTCACCACAGGACGCAAGTAACCAAAAAGTGTAAGAATGTTCAGGATAACTGTGGATCTTTCACCTCATGTGAGGTCAAAGAAAATATTCTCTCTTTGGATAGTTTACAACAGAAACTTAATGACTGTAATACACAGATTTCTGAGCTTATTTGGAAGTCGGATAAGGGTGGTCTTTCTGCTGAACTTAAGAGCTGTGATGAATATGATGAAAAAATTACTAATGCCATTTCATTGCTCAAAAGTGTTCCAAATATATCTGATGGTAATGATGTAAGTAATAAGCTCAAGCTTCCAAAGTTGCCACTTCCAGTGTATAGTCATGCTAGGGGAGAGAGTATTGAGAAGTTCTTTAGAGATTTTGAGGATATAACTGGTAGAGCTAATTTGAACTCCTACACAATGCTTTTATACCTTCAAAGACAGACTCGGAAGGAACCTCATACACTTATTCAGTCTTTGAGTTCAGGGAGTCGAACATATGAGGAGGCCAAAAAACTGCTTATGGAAGCATTTGGGTCAGTAATTGATTGATTGATTGTAGGTTTTCTGGCGTCACAACTACCAGGGTCACTGACGCCGAATGCTAAGTGTGATCTTTTAACGTTATTTAAAATCTTGTTTAATATATTATAAATTTTATTTTTTTAAAAGAGATACATATAAATTTGATTTAAAAAAAAATTCTGATAAAAATAAGAATAAAATTCTGATCAAATAAAATTCTAATAAAAAGAATTGTTAATTAATCTGAATAAAATATAAAACAAAACCAAAAGGGAAAAAAGTATATACTAAGACAGCACAGCTGTCAGATATATTTGAGAAGACCAGCTTCTTTGATAAAAGAGATAACGTTATTAACACACATGCTTTCTCCCAACAGTTTTGGCATGCTATAATTACCACCTGCTTCACTACTATAAGCTAAAAAAACGATTCCTAAAGTTCACTAGACTGGACACTCAACCAGCAAATGCCTAACAGTCAGTGGAACTAAGCAATCATAACCAGAAGGGCTCAATTCTCCCATCCATCAGAATAGCCGTGAGTTAAACGCGTATGGCCAATACGTAATCTACACAATACAACCTCCCACTTCCTTGGTATTAGGTCATATTTCCAAGGGTGGGGTGTCTGTCTAGTAATTTCTTTCATTTTTGTTGGGGCCTACTCTGTCCCACTGAAGTGCCCATAAATACTGGACAGATTTCCATATATCAAAAAAGAATGTATCACGATATGGAACAGGGCATTTTCTCGGTACTAAAGTTTGCGCTGCTGATTTGGCTAGCTTGTCTGCCTCTTCGTTTCCCGATACGTTCACATGGGCAGGAACCCAACAAAATGAAACAATGCTGCCTCTATTTTGGTGCAAGAAAATCCACTGCAAGATCTTCAACACCGGGATGATCAGTATTAAAAGACTTCCAGGGACTGTAACGCACTTTGGAGTCACAAAATATTGTGTAGCTACACACTGGGAGTGTTACAATATGTTCCAGTGCTACTAGGATGCCATACAATTCAGCTGTAAAGTTTGAGGCAATAGAAGGAAGTGCACCTCTTCGTTAAAAGATTGGCTAAATAACTGCCATATCCAATGCCGGCATTGGACTTGGAGCCATCAGTAAATATAAAACATGTATCTATATGCTCTGATACATGCTCTAAAAATATTGCCCTTATTTCCTCATCAGATTTATTCCTCTTTGCTCCATTGAAGTACCTGCAGAATTTCACATCCGGTAACCTCCAGACAGGAGTACTGGGATACACAAAGGGAATAATGGGATATTTTTTAATATTTGTATCCTCTAAAATTTGTTTTTATTCTATAGCTAAAAGGAATGGGATACCTTGGATGACTTTCATAAAACCATTAAAAATATTTCTATTTGCCACAGCAAATGCCTGAGATTTGGGGAGTCTTTGCGCTCTAAACCAGTACCGAATTAATGATGACTGGCGATAGAGTTCAAGGGGCATCTCTCCTGCATCAACTAGCAAACTAGATATTGGTGACGAATGGAAAGCTCCTGTGGCTATACAAATAGCTGAATGATGTACTGAATCTAAAAGTTTTAAGTTAGTTGGGGAAGCTGAAGAATATATTTCACAACTGTATGACAGCTTTGACAAGATTAAAGATTTATGAAGCCTTAGTAAAAGATTTCTATCAGCTCCCCAAACTGGTGTGAGAAAGCACCTTCAAGATGTGTAGAGCTTCTAGGCTCTTTGCTTTTATATGTTTGATATGGGGGATCCAAGTCATCTACTGTCAAAACTAGGCCTAAGAAAGCGTGCTTGTTCTACACATGGGATTCTACGGCCATACAAATAGAGGTCTGGATCAGGATGCACTCCCCTGATCCGACAGAAGTGGACAGCAGTAGTCTTGCTTACAGAGATTTTAAAACCCTGTTTCTCAGCCCAACTTATTATTTTATTTATTGTTAATTGTAGCTTTCTTTCTGCTACAGTCATCCGGGTGGCAGCAAAGGATATTGACAAATCATCCACAACAGTGTCTTTAAAACCTCTCTTGGAATGACAGCTGCAACACTGTTTATGGCTAAGCAAAAAGTGTTACACTGAGAACACTGCCCTGGGGAAAACCTTCTTCTTGGCACCTTTTCTCTGATAAAGTACTGCCAACTTTAACTTTAAAATACCTACGATGTAAAAAGGATTTCACAAATAAATGGTAATTTACCTCGTAGACCACTATTATGCATAGTCTTCAGAATCCCATGTCTCCAAGCAGTGTCATATGCCTTTTCTATATCAAAAACCACTGTCACATGATGTTGTTTGGAGGCAAAGGCTTCACAGACAGAGGTTTCAAGTTGCAGTAAGATGTCCAGGGTAGAGTGCATTTTTTTTCGAAAAACCACACTGAGAAGGTGTTAGAATATTGTTGTGCTCTAGATACCACATCAGTCTTACATTTACCATTTTTTTCCATCAATTTACACAAACAGCAAGTTAAAGCAATGGGGCGGTAACTTGCTGCACACAGGGGATCTTTTCCAGGCTTAAGGAACAAAAAAAAAAAAAAAACGGTAACATGGTAGCTAATTCCCATATGGATAGGGTAGCTGCTTTCATCCCATATTTCTATTGATAATACTTATTATAAAAAGTTTTGTGTTCTTCGAAATGTGTTTAAACATTTCATAAGGAATCTCATCTGGACCAGGGGCAGTGTTCTTGCTCCTAGATAAAGCAGAGTCAACTCCCTTTCAGAAAAGGCATTTATTATGATTCAGCTTTCTTTGCAAAAAATCAAGTACCTGTTGTTCTTCCATCATTCTGAAATTATGTCCTGGGGGAACTATCTGATTTCTCAGAGACTCGAGTGAAGTGTTCTGAAAATGTATTACTAACTTCTGTGGCATCAGTGACATGAGTATTATTCACTTTAAGTACTGGAGGAGGATTGGGTGTAAATTTACCCTGAATTTTTCTTATTTTTTCTTCCAATGCTACAGACTGGTGTTCTGCTGTTAATAGAGGATACATATCGGCCCATGCTGTCTTCTGGCAGCTTTCATAGCTTTTTCGAAATCGTGCCCTACACTGTTTGTAAATTATGACATTGTCCAAGGTGCGATGTCTACGGCACCTGGTCAATGATGACCTTGTAGCTCGGTGAACAGCCTTAGGTCTTCTGACCACCACGGTACTGGCCGTCTCCTGAATAGTCCCTTAGTTCGAGGAATTGAGTGTAGACCTGCAGTATGCAATGTTCCATTGAGTAGATCAATGGCATCATCTACACTTGGGAGATCTTTTGCATCCCCCTCCAACTCACTCAGGTCTTTGAATTTTCTCCAATTTGCTTTCTCTAAGCACCATCGTGGCGATCTCGGGGATAGCTGGACCATCATTGGTGTCGATCACAATTGGAGAATGGTCACTGGTATGCAGTTCATCACTTGTTATCCAACTAAGTCAACACTGCAGTTGGAGCTACATATTGAGAGGTCGATGCAGGAGACAGTGCCTGTCTGAATGTGGTAATGGGTAGGTTCTCCAGTATTAAGAAGACCTATATCTTCATTTTCTATTATAGATGCCATCATATTCCCTTTTTGATTTGATGTTACATCTCCCCACAATGGATGTCTACTATTGAAGTCACCAAGTAGAAGAAATGGCTCTGGTAGTTGCTGCATTAAGTATATTAAGTTCTCTTGGGACACATGGCTATTGGGTGGAATGTAAAGGGAACATAAAGTGTATTTCCTTCTTAATTAATTCTTACAGCCACAGCTTGAAGTGGAGTATTTAGTTTCACTTCGTAGTGTGGAGTGTCTCGACGGATGTAGATGAGGGATCCACCATGATTTCCCACTTCTAGATCAAATTTAGTTCTATAGTGAACATATTCCCTAGGACAAGGGTATATTCACCTAGCATAGTCTCCTGCAAACATACCCCTACAAGAGATGCTCACAGATCAAAAGCTTCACTTCCTCATACTTCGCTCGCAGTCCCTGACAGTTCCACTGAATAATGGAAGTGAATTTATTCATGTTTAGGACCAACATTGTGGTTCCTTTTTACAAGACTGGGAGATTTCTTTTTCTACTAGGAGGAGGCATTTTAATGGAAAGTTTTGTTGGCTTCTTGGGAGGAGTTATCGCCTTCGTAGAGCCAACATCTTTTCCTTCAATGTCTTTTGACACTGAAGGGTTTCTTAGTTTCTTTGCTCTCCATTTCTATCGAGATGGAGAGAGCAGAGGTGTTCTCTAAAGAGACCACCTCAAGAGTCTTTGTACTGCTGGCAGTAGCCAGCTCTGCCTCTAATGAGGCAGAAGTACCAGTGAGGACTGGCACCGGGGGACAAGCATCTGCTGGGTTTGGTCCTCCAAAAGAGGAATTGGCACCAACAGAAGCTGGCACCAGACCAGCAACCACTGGCCTTGCCTCCAATGAGGCAGATGGTGGAGGGTGTGTCTCTACTGACACTTCAATTTTATCAGTTCCATACTTGTGTCTTTCTTGTTGGTCTAGTGAACCTTGTCTTTACATTCTCATCATCAGTTGAACATCGGATGATTCAGTTAGCTGTCTTTTTAGTGATTCTTTATTTGATTTTCCTTTTGTGCTCTTAACTTGGTTGTTTTTTATTTATCTCTTTCTTTTGGTTTTCTTAGTTTTTGCTACTACAGAAGCAAAACTTAGACCAGGTCATTACAGTCTTTGCTTTGGCTCTCTCTCGTGAACTTCCTTAAAATGTTGTTCTTTCTATTACTCGGATTGCTTGGATTTCTTTTTCGAGTAAATATACATCACACTGCTGAGATGATGATGCATGTCCCTCACCACAGTGAACACATTTCGGTTCCCTAGTGCACATACCATGCTCATCTTCTACCACAGTTGACACAGACTGCAGGATTTCTTGCAATTTGGATCTTACATGATTGTAGGGTGCGTCCAAAATGCTGGCAATGGAAAACACCTTCGGGGTCTTGGGATGTACTGTTTTATCTTAAACCTATACCAGGCTGCAGACACATATTCTGGAAGTCTCAAAGTATTAAAAGTTAATATTAAGGTAGGCTGAGGTATTCTGCTATTATCAACCTTCTTCGTCATCCTGTCCACCCCTTTATTACACCCTGGTCTTTTAATTCTGTTAAAAGTCTCTCCTCAGAGAAAGCCATCAACTGAGGGGCATAAATCAAGCCTTGCTGGAGTTCAGGCCTGGAGTGGGGAGTGCACTCAACCGTAACTCCCGCAAGGTCTGACCAAATCCCATCAACTTAATGCTTTCCTCTGGGGAGATGCTTTCTACTAGAAGCATATTTCCATTTTGAGGTGTTATTTTTGGGTTGTCTGCCACAACATTTCACTATTTCTCTGTTTACTTGAAAAATATCTATATTGTCACCTTCAAGCTTTAAATTAAGGTATTTATTAAAAGAATTGGGTACAAAGACCCCAGGAGCTACTTCATACTTCTTATTTCTCTTCATGGCAAATGGTTCCAGTGTGACAATACTGGAGCCAGATGCTTTTTGCTGAGATTTCCTGGTCGTATATCTTCTCGCATTGCTTTGGGTCGTCATCTGTGTTCCTCTGTCATTCGGCCCAGGGGGGGGGGGGTGGGGTACTACATTGATCAGGGGACGACCATGACTGACTGAAGTTCGGGTTCCGTGGGCAAGTCCTTTGACAAAAGCATAGGGTCATCAGCATAGATAGGGGTGGTTGCCATATAACGTAAAAAGTTAATTCATCCAGATATTCCCCATACCCACCATGGAGTCACACTTACAGGACGGGTCGTCCCTTTAATTAGGGTCGTCCTAGGGGTAATTACTGGATATACACCCTATCTCCAGTGCTAAGGCGTCATGATGTCCGTCGAGATCAGACCCGGCACTGAGGATAGGGTTTGACATTAAACTTTCCCCTCGCTCGACCACGTCAGGTACTCGAGTTTTACGGGTGAGGTGGCATGCCGTCCATCCTCACCCTCCTTCAAATCCCAAGATTTAGACTAAATCATGTTCAAAACCAAGCAAATAGTCATCATCATAGAATCCATACCTTATTGGGGGAGGAAGGGAGAAAGATGAAATGTTTTTAGTAGGAAGAAGAAAAGGCTGATAATTTAGTTGAATCAACAGCTGGGCACCAAGGCCCAGCGAGAAGGCAGCTCCCACCAGGCATCAGGGCCCAGCTGCTGAACCCTAAGCCCCCCATCCTCGGCAAGGCTTCAGCATCTGGGGGGCTTTTGGGTCAGTAATTGTTCAGAAGTATGATAGTATTAAATTGTTGTCAGAGCTAAGACTTTCTTACCAGGATGACCCATATAAGCTTATTGGAGAGATGAAAATGATCAGAGATACCTTCAATAATCTTTCAGTTTCTGTGGATGACATTCTCAGTTCTTTTATTGGAGCTCTCTAAATGAAAGCTTTAGGTCACAATTAA